>NW_025746403.1:72500-75000 GCF_021184085.1 Oncorhynchus gorbuscha
ACTGGGTTCTGACATCTCTGACGTGGAGAGTTAATGATCAGACTGGGTTCTGACCCATCTCTGACGTGGAGGGTTAATGATCAGATTGGGTTCTGACCCATCTCTGACGTGGAGGGTTAATGTTTACGTTGCTGGATCCTCCTAAAGTTTCCTGACAGAACTGTTGAGTGGCGGGTTTCTAAAAGACTGAAGTTTCCCCGGTCACCTAGAACTGTCACGTCCAACCTGTCATATTACAGAGGCAGAAATCACAATGGTGAACGAACACACACACACACACACACACACACACACACACACACACACACACACACACACACACACACACACACACACACACACACACACACACACACACACACACACACACACACACACACACACACAGTAATGGTCTGCAACAACATCAATGTCTCAATAAAGTAACAATAAAATGAGATGAGAGAGACAGAGGGAGAGTAACACTAACACCATGTCCCCCCACATTAACACCATGTCCCCCCACATTAACACCATGTCCCCCCACACTAAAAACTAACACCATGTCCCCCCACACTAACACCATGTCCCCCACACTAACACCATGTCCCCCCACACTAAAAACTAACACCATGTCCCCCCACATTAACACCATGTCCCCCCACACTAAAAACTAACACCATGTCCCCCACATTAACACCATGACCCCCACATTAACACCATGTCCCCCACACTAACACCATGTCCCCCACACTAAAAACTAACACCATGTCCCCCCACACTAACACCATGTCCCCCACACTAAAAACTAACACCATGTCCCCCCACATTAACACCATGACCCCCCACATTAACACCATGTCCCCCCACACTAACACCATGTCCCCCCACACTAACACCATGTCCCCCCACACTAACACCATGTCCCCCACATTAACACCATGTCCCCCCACACTAAACACTAACACCATGTCCCCCCACATTAACACCATGTCCCCACCCCACACTAACACCATGTCCCCCACACTAACACCATGTCCCACCACACTAACACCATGTCCCCCACACTAACACCATGTCCCCCCACACTAACACCATGTCCCCCCACATTAACACCATGTCCCCCACACTAACACCATGTCCCCCCACACTAACACCATGTCCCCCCACACTAACACAATGTCCCCCCACACTAACACCATGTCCCCCCACACTAAACACTAACACCATGTCCTCCCACACTAAACACTAACACCATGTCCCCCCACACTAACATCATGTCCCCCACACTAACACAATGTCCCCCCACACTAACACCATGTCCCCCCACACTAACACCATGTCCCCCCACACTAACACCATGTCCCCCACACTAACACAATGTCCCCCCACACTAACACCATGTCCCCCACACTAAACACTAACACCATGTCCTCCCACACTAAACACTAACACCATGTCCCCCCACACTAACACCATGTCCCCCCACACTAACACCATGTCCCACCACACTAACACCATGTCCCCCCACACTAACGCCATGTCCCCCCACACTAACACCATGTCCCCCACATTAACACCATGTCCCCCCACACTAACACCATGTCCCCCCACACTAACACCATGTCCCCCACACTAACACAATGTCCCCCCACACTAACACCATGTCCCCCACACTAAACACTAACACCATGTCCTCCCACACTAAATACTAACACCATGTCCCCCACACTAACACCATGTCCCCCCACACTAACACCATGTCCCCCACACTAACACCATGTCCCCCCACACTAAACACTAACACCATGTCCCCCCACACTAAACACTAACACCATTTCCCCCCACACTAAACACTAACACCATGTCCCCCCACACTAACACCATGTCCCCCCACACTAACACCATGTCCCCCCACACTAACACCATGTCCCCCCACACTAAACACTAACACCATGTCCCCCCACACTAACACCATGTCCCCCCACACTAACACCATGTCCCCCCACACTAACACCATGTCCCCCCACACTAAACACTAACACCATGTCCCCCCACACTAAACACTAACACCATGTCCCCCCACACTAAACACCATGTCCCCCCACACTAACACCATGTCCCCCCACACTAAACACTAACACCATGTCCCCCCACACTAACACCATGTCCCCCCACACTAAACACTAAACACGATCACGACACACAGGTTGAAATATCAAAACAAACTCTAAACCAATTATATTAATTTGGGGACAGGTTGAAATGCATTAAACATTTATGGCAATTGTCCTGGGATAGAAAACATTGAGTTGTTATTTTACCTGAAATGCACAAGGTCCTCTACTCCGACAATTAATCCACACATAAACAGGTCAACCGAATCGTTTCTAGTCATCTCTCCTCCGTCCAGTCAGCAGATAAACCAGGGTTCCATACTGACTGGAATGCACATTCATCCAAAACATCAGAAGTTCACGTGTCTGTACTGAACCACAGCTTCCTGATAAATACTGTCTGT
>NW_025746403.1:80000-100000 GCF_021184085.1 Oncorhynchus gorbuscha
CATGTTAGCCTGGTCCCAGAACAGTTTAGCATGTTAGCCCTGTCCCAGAACAGTTTAGCATGTTAGCCCTGTCCCAGAACAGTTTAGCATGTTAGCCTGGTCCCAGAACAGTTTAGCATGTTAGCCCTGTCCCAGAACAGTTTAGCATGTTAGCCTGGTCCCAGAACAGTTTAGCATGTTAGCCCTGTCCCAGAACAGTTTAGCATGTTAGCCTGGTCCCAGAACAGTTTAGCATGTTAGCCCTGTCCCAGAACAGTTTACCATGTTAGCCCTGTCCCAGAACAGTTTAGCATGTTAGCCTGATCCCAGAACAGTTTAGCATGTTAGCCTGGTCCCATAACAGTTTAGCATGTTAGCCCTGTCCCAGAACAGTTTAGCATGTTAGCCTGATCCCGGAACAGTTTAGCATGTTAGCCTGGTCCCAGAACAGTGTAGCATGTTAGCCTGGTCCCAGAACAGTTTAGCATGTTAGCCTGGTCCCAGAACAGTTTAGCATGTTAGCCTGGTCCCAGAACAGTTTAGCATGTGAGCCTGGTCCCAGAACAGTTTAGCATGTTAGCCCTGTCCCAGAACAGTTGTTACTGTATGTGGAGGTAACAGTGTTTAATGTGTGACTTCCTGTCTGTAGAGTTATCAGACCACTCTATGTGGAGGTAACAGTGTTTAATGTGTGACTTCCTGTCTGTAGTGTTGTCAGACCACTCTATGTGGAGGTAACAGTGTTTAATGTGTGACTTCCTGTTTGTAGTGTTGTCAGACCACTCTATGTGTAGAGGTTATGTGTGTTTAATGTGTGACTTCCTGTCTGTAGTGTTGTCAGACCACTCTATGTGTAGAGGTTATGTGTGTTTAATGTGTGACTTCCTGTCTGTAGTGTTGTCAGACCACTCTATGTGTAGAGGTAACAGTGTTTAATGTGTGACTTCCTGTCTGTAGTGTTATCAGACCACTCTATGTGTAGAGGTAACAGTGTTTAATGTGTGACTTCCTGTCTGTAGTGTTGTCAGACCACTCTATGTGTAGAGGTAACAGTGTTTAATGTGTGACTTCCTGTCTGTAGTGTTATCAGACCTCTCTATGTGTAGAGGTAACAGTGTTTAATGTGTGACTTCCTGTCTGTAGTGTTGTCAGACCACTCTATGTGTAGAGGTTATGTGTGTTTAATGTGTGACTTCCTGTCTGTAGTGTTATCAGACCACTCTATGTGTAGAGCTTATGTGTGTTTAATGTGTGACTTCCTGTCTGTAGTGTTGTCAGATCACTCTATGTGTAGACGTTATGTGTGTTTAATGTGTGACTTCCTGTCTGTAGTGTTGTCAGACCACTCTATGTGTAGAGGTAACAGTGTTTAATGTGTGACTTCCTGTCTGTAGTGTTGTCAGACCACTCTATGTGTAGAGGTTATGTGTGTTTAATGTGTGACTTCCTGTCTGTAGTGTTGTCAGATCACTCTATGTGTAGACGTTATGTGTGTTTAATGTGTGACTTCCTGTCTGTAGTGTTGTCAGACCACTCTATGTGTAGAGGTTATGTGTGTTTAATGTGTGACTTCCTGTCTGTAGTGTTGTCAGACCACTCTATGTGTAGAGGTAACAGTGTTTAATGTGTGACTTCCTGTCTGTAGTGTTATCAGACCTCTCTATGTGTAGAGGTAACAGTGTTTAATGTGTGACTTCCTGTCTGTAGTGTTGTCAGACCACTCTATGTGTAGAGGTAACAGTGTTTAATGTGTGACTTCCTGTCTGTAGTGTTGTCAGACCACTCTATGTGTAGAGGTTATGTGTGTTTAATGTGTGACTTCCTGTCTGTAGTGTTATCAGACCACTCTATGTGTAGAGCTTATGTGTGTTTAATGTGTGACTTCCTGTCTGTAGTGTTGTCAGACCACTCTATGTGTAGAGGTAACAGTGTTTAATGTGTGACTTCCTGTCTGTAGAGTTATCAGACCACTCTATGTGTAGAGGTAACAGTGTTTAATGTGTGACTTCATGTCTGTAGTGTTGTCAGACCACTCTATGTGTAGAGGTAACAGTGTTTAATGTGTGACTTCCTGTCTGTAGTGTTGTCAGACCACTCTATGTGTAGAGGTAACAGTGTTTAATGTGTGACTTCCTGTCTGTAGTGTTATCAGACCTCTCTATGTGTAGAGGTAACAGTGTTTAATGTGTGACTTCCTGTCTGTAGTGTTGTCAGACCACTCTATGTGTAGAGGTAACAGTGTTTAATGTGTGACTTCCTGTCTGTAGTGTTGTCAGACCACTCTATGTGTAGAGGTAACAGTGTTTAATGTGTGACTTCCTGTCTGTAGTGTTGTCAGACCACTCTATGTGTAGAGGTTATGTGTGTTTAATGTGTGACTTCCTGTCTGTAGTGTTGTCAGACCACTCTATGTGTAGAGGTTATGTGTGTTTAATGTGTGACTTCCTGTCTGTAGTGTTATCAGACCTCTCTATGTGTAGAGGTTATGTGTGTTTAATGTGTGACTTCCTGTCTGTAGTGTTATCAGACCACTCTATGTGTAGAGGTTATGTGTGTTTAATGTGTGACTTCCTGTCTGTAGTGTTATCAGACCACTCTATGTGTAGAGGTAACAGTGTTTAATGTGTGACTTCCTGTCTGTAGTGTTATCAGACCTCTCTATGTGTAGAGGTAACAGTGTTTAATGTGTGACTTCCTGTCTGTAGCGTTGTCAGACCCACTTTCTAATTCTACATGTACCAGCTACAGAGATGGTGATGTCGTCCTCGTCACTTCGCCACCTGCCTGCTTCGCCACCTAGCCGTGCCTTCCTCCAGGTCCCAGTGTGCCCACGTTGGGAGGGCGCGGGGGATCATTTGATCAGGGCTGAACGTACGGGATGCTGCTGGGCCCCCTGGTTGTTCTCTCACCTCTGATGCACTGTAGGGCTACGAGCTGTGTGTGTGTGTGTGTGTGTGTGTGTGTGTGTGTGTGTGTGTGTGTGTGTGTGTGTGTGTGTGTGTGTGTGTGTGTGTGTGTGTGTGTGTGTGTGTGTGTGTGTGTGTGTGTGTGTGTGTGTGTGTGTGTGTCGCCAGAGCACCCCGTATCTAGATCCCACAGAGAATACTGTACTGAACAGAGCTGGTGTATAACATAACACGTCCCAGCAGCATTAGACCACAGAGAATACTCTACTCATAAGATAGTTTTGTGGGGAAAGTTTTCTCTCCCCGAATCCATTCAACATTTTCACCTGTATTTCAGAGACTTTATCTAACAGATAGTTGATCTCAGGGTTGGATGTGTCTTCTGTCTGCTTTGGGGAACACAGTTCGGTGGGGAGAAGAAAACCGATACAGGATTGTGTTGAGGCACAGATCCTCCCCCCAAAAATGTCCCAAAGGGTTGAAGTTCCCCAAGAACACAGTGGCCTGCATCGTTCTTAAATGGAGGAAGTTTGGAACCACCAAGACTCTCCCTAGAGTTGTGGCCGCCCGGCCAAACTGAGCAATCGGGGGGAGAAGTGCCTTGGTCAGGGAGGTGACCAAGATCCTGATGGTCACTCTGACAGAGCTCCAGAGTTCCTCTGTGGAGATGGGAGAAGCTTCCAGAAGGACAACCATCTCTGCAGCGCTCCACCAATCAGGTCTCTTTTGTAAAGTTTTTGAATTCCTCAGTAAGATGCTCGACAGCCGCTTGGAGTTTGGCCAAAAGACTGCTAAAGACTCAATGAAAAACAAGATCTGATGAAACCAAGATTGAACTCTTTGGCCTGAATGCCAAGCGTCACGTCTGGAGGAAACCTGGAACCATCCCTACGGTGAAGCATGGTGGTGGCAGCATCATGTCTGAAGGAAACCTGGCACCATCCCTACGGTGAAGCATGGTGGTGGCAGCATCATGCTGTGGGGATGTTTTTCAGCAGCAGGGACTGGGAGACTAGTCAGTATCGAGGGAAAAATGAACGGAGCTAAGTACAGAGAGATCCTTGATGAAAACCTGCTCCAGAGTGCTCAGGACCTCAGACTGGGCCAAAGGTTCACCTTACAACAGGTCAACGAGCCTAAGCACACAGCCAAGACATTGCAGGAGTGGCTCCAGGACAAGTCTCTGAATAGGACTTGAGTTGCCCAGCCAGAGCCCGGACTTGAACCCAATCAAACATTTTGGAGAGACCTGAAAATAGCTGTGCAGCGACACTCCCCATCCAACCTGACAGCGCTTGAAAGGATCTGCAGAGAAGAATGGGAGAACCTCCCCAAATACAGGTGTACCAAGCTTGTAGCGTCATACCCAAGATGACTCGAGGCTGTAATCACTGCCAACGGTGTTTCAACAAAGTACTGAGAAAAGGGTCTCACAACTTAAGTAAATGTGATAATTCAGTTTTTTCCTTTGTCATGTTTTTACTTTGTCATTATGGGTTATTCTTTGCAGATTGATGAGGGATTCTTTGAAAAAAATCCATTTTACAATAAGGTTGTAACATAACAACATTTGGATAAAGTCAAGGGGTCTGAAATCTTTCCGAATGCGTTGTAGTGCGTTACTCTGAACCAGGCCCCATAAGCTCTAGTCACAAGTACACTCTTTAAAAACATTTTGTTTTTATAAATAAGGTGCTATTTGGGCTGTCCCCATAGGAGAACCCTTTGAAGAACCCTGTTGGGTTCCATATTTCATCCTTTTGGTTCCAGATTGAATCCTTTTGGTTCCAGATAGAATCCTTTTGGTTCCAGATTGAATTATTTTGGTTCCATGTAGAATCCGTTTGGTTCCAGGTAGAACCCTTTTGGTTCCATGTAGAATCCTTTTGGTTCCAGGTAGAACCCTTTTGAGTTCCATGTAAAACCTTTTCCACAGAGAGTTCTACATGGAACCAAAAAGGGTTCTACCTGGAACCAAAAAGGGTTTTCCTATGTGGACTGCTGAAGAACCATTGTGGAACCCTTTTTTCTAAGCATGTAGTGCACTATATAGGAAACAGGGGAGCATTTGGGACCCATCCAGATGTCTGATTGACTGTAGCTGTCAGGCAGAGTTAGATTTAACAGCTCGATCAAACATCGAACCGTGTTCATTTATAAACTCTGCTGGAAGGACGAAAAGCTTTAGAACAAAGAAACCCTCGGGAGCTGTGTGTGTGTGTGTGTGTGTGTGTGTGTGTGTGTGTGTGTGCGTGCGTGCGTGCGTGCGTGCGTGCGTGCGCGCGTGTGTGGAAGCCGTCTATTATAATTAATATGCATATTGAGACCTCACAGCTAAGTGAGATGGAACGGCGACTGATTAGAAACAAACAGGTCGCTGGACTGGCCTGGTCTGGTTTGGCCTGGTCTGGCCTGGCCTGGTCTGGCCTGGTCTGGCCTGGCCTGGTCTGGCCTGGTCTAGGTCTGGCCTGGTCTGGCCTGGCCTGGTCTGGCCTGGTCTAGGTCTGGTCTGGCCTACAACATGACTACACCTTCTGATTAGAAACAAACAGGTTGCTGGTCTGGTCTGGTCTGGTCTGGCCTGGTCTGGTCTGGTTTGGCCTGGTCTGGCCTGGCCTGGTCTGGTCTGGGTCTGGTCTGGCCTACAACATGACTACACCGTCTGATTAGAAACAAACAGGTTGCTGGTCTGGTCTGGTCTGGTCTGATCTGGTCTGGCCTGGTCTGGTCTGGTCTGTCCTGCTCTGGCCTGGTCTGGTTTGGCCTGGTCTGGTCTGGCCTGGTCTGTTTTGGTTTGGCCTGATCTGGCCTGGTCTGGTCTGGCCTGGCCTGGTCTGGTCTGGCCTGGTCTGGGTCTGGTCTGGCCTACAACATGACTACACCGTCTGATTAGAAACAAACAGGTTGCTGGTCTGGCCTGGCCTGGTCTGGCCTGGTCTGGCCTGATCTGGTTTGGCCTGGTCTGGCCTGGTCTGGTCTGGGTCTGGGTCTGGTCTGGCCTACAACATGACTACACCGTCTGATTAGAAACAAACAGGTTGCTGGTCTGGTCTGGCCTGGTCTGGTCTGGTCTGGCCTGGTCTGGTCTGGCCTGGTCTGGCCTGGTCTGGTCTGGCCTGGTCTGGTCTGGCCTGGTCTGGTCTGGTCTGGCCTACAACATGACTACATGTATTGTTGGATTATCTGCGTTTTCAGTGAAGTGTTTGTCTGTTACTTAAAGGACTAGGCAGGTTAGGAACCATAGTGTTGGGGTATTCTTCATTAATATATCTGACCCAAATATCTCTTGTTACTAGGCAGGTTAGGAACCATAGTGTTGTGGTATACTGCATGAATATATCTGACCCAAATAGCTGCTGTTACTTAAAGGACTAACCTGGTTAGGAACCATAGTGTTGGGGTGTACTTCATTAATATATCTGACCTAAACATCTCCTGTTCAACTTGTGATTCAACACTGTTGATGGACATGTGTCTTTAGTAGCAGTATGGACTAGCAGTATGTTATTGCATAGTGCCTTAGAGGAATATTTGTTTGTTCACTGCTGTCTATATGCAAAGTGTTGTGTGTTGTGTTGGCATTAAGATCATGGCATAGTGTTTAAGCTTTGTCTAATCTTGTGGATAACGTGTTGTAATTAACTCACTATGTAATAGTCATACCGAGAGATGGATCAGTTCATGATGCCCGTCTGCTACAGGCATCCTCATGCAGACACACACACACACACACACACACACACACACACACACACACACACACACACACACACACACACACACACACACACACACACACACACACACACACACACACACACACACACACACACACACACACACACACACACACACACACACACACACACACACAGCCTAATGCGTTTCCAGTCCACTGCTCTGATATTTAAAAGCTAATTAACAGGCTCTCTAATGCTCTCTCCTCTGGCTCCCAGTCGATTGCTGCCTCCGCTGGCCACTGATAATGTGTTTCTACACTAACTAAGATCCGACACCTCAGGCTCTTTCCTCTTTCCTTATCATACTCTATCTTTCCCTCGACTTTTTCTGTCCTCTTCCCTCTTCTTCTCTCTTTCTGTCCTCTTCCTTCTTCTTCTCTCTTTTTGTCCTCTTCCTTCTTCTTCTCTCTTTCTGTCCTCTTCCTTCTTCTTCTCTCTTTCTGTCCTCTTCTCTCTTCTCTCTTCTTCTCGCTTTCTGTCCTCTTCCCTCTTCTTCTCTCTTCCTGTCCTCTTCCCTCTTCTTCTCTCTTTCTGTCCTCTTCTCTCTTTCTGTCCTCTTCTCTCTTTCTGTCCTCTTCCCTCTTCTTCTCGCTTTCTGTCCTCTTCCCTCTTCTTCTCTCTTTCTGTCCTCTTCTCTCTTTCTGTCCTCTTCTCTCTTTCTGTCCTCTTCCCTCTTCTTCTCGCTTTCTGTCCTCTTCTCTCTTCTTCTCTCTTTCTGTCCTCTTCTCTCTTCTCTCTTCTTCTCGCTTTCTGTCCTCTTCCCTCTTCTTCTCTCTTTCTGTCCTCTTCCCTCTTCTTCTCTCTTTCTGTCCTCTTCTCTCTTTCTGTCCTCTTCTCTCTTTCTGTCCTCTTCCCTCTTCTTCTCTCTTTCTGTCCTCTTCTCTCTTTCTGTCCTCTTCTCTCTTTCTGTCCTCTTCTCTCTTTCTGTCCTCTTCTCTTTTTCTGTCCTCTTCCATCTTCTCTCTTTCTGTCCTCTTCCCTCTTCTTCTCTCTTTCTGTCCTCTTCCATCTTCTCTTTTTCTGTCCTCTTCCCTCTTCTTCTCTCTTTCTGTCCTCTTCCCTCTTCTTCTCTCTTTCTGTCCTCTTCTCTTTTTCTGTCCTCTTCTGTCTTCTTCTCTCTTTCTGTCCTCTTCCCTCTTCTTCTCTCTTTCTGTCCTCTTCTGTCTTGTATCTGCCGGGGCGGCAGGGTAGAGCGTTGTGGTTAGAGCGTTGGACTAGTAACCGGAAGGTTGCGAGTTCAAACCCCTGAGCTGACAAGATACAAATCTGTCGTTCTGCCCCTGAACAGGTAGTTAACCCACTGTTCCTAGACCAGTTAACCCACTGTTCCTAGACCAGTGAACCCACTGTTCCTAGACCAGTTAACCCACTGTTCCTAGACCAGTTAACCCACTGTTCCTAGACCAGTTAACCCACTGTTCCTAGGCCGTCATTGAAAATAAGAATTTGTTCTTAACTGACTTGCCTAGTTAAATAAAAGTAAAATTAAATAAATAAAAAAAAATATATATATATATTCTCTCTTTATGTCCTCTTCCCTCTTCTCTCTTCTTCTCTCTTTCTGTCCTCTTCCCTCTTCTCTCTTCTTCTCTCTTTCTGCCCCCTACACACCGAAGACATTTCAGATGGGATTGTGTTTCTATCAGCTGAGTGTAGCTTTGTCACATATATCTGTAATTACTGTTGATTTGTCCCCTTGTGAATCTGAGCAGGGAGATATCCTCAGGCGCTCTGCACTTGACACAGATACATGGACTGTAGAAATCAGTTACATTCAAACTACAATATAATTTGTTATCCTTGGTTATTGTAAGAGGGGGCAGGTACCTAGTGGTTAGAGCACTGGGCCAGTAACCGAAAGGTTGCTGGATCGAATCCCCGAGCTGAGAAGGTAAAAATCGGTCATTCTGCTCCCGAATGGTTGGCCGTCATTGTAAATAAGAATTTGTTCTTAACTGACTTGCCTAGTTAAATAAAAGTAAAATTAAAATGATGCCTCCGTAAGTGCAATATAACGAATACGCCAGGTGACACATATAACTACAATGATTAACGTCAATTATTTGACATATTCCAATGAGACCATGTTGATCAGTGACTGTGCTGATGAGTGACTTGATATTGCTATTGGGGACAATACATGGCCCCCCATATTGGTGGCCCTTGTGTGCTATGTGCTAGGCTGTTCTCTGCTGTGCTGCATGTACAGTAGCTGTCCTAAAAGCAGGTTGAATGGGGGGGTAACTGGTCCCTTGGTGGTGTCTCTTGACTCCTGGGCCACTTTGTTCCAACACCTATTCAAATAACCTTTCGAACAAAAAGTGTTTACAATCAATAATGGATGGAACATAAACACTGGCTAGAGTCCCTGACTTACAGGAAGAGACCCCCCCCCCCCCCACAAGATACCCCCGGCCCCCAACCAGCTAGAGGAAGATACCCCCCCAGCCAGCTAGAGGAAGATCCCCCAGCCAGTTAGAGGAAGACCCCCCCAGCCAGCTAGTGGAAGATACCTCCCCAGCCAGCTAGAGGAAGATCCCCCCCAGCCAGCTAGAGGAAGATACCTCCCCAGCCAGCTAGAGGAAGATCCCCCCCCCAGCCAGCTAGAGGAAGATACTTTATCAATAGTCCTCTATGGTTTACTGTAAATACCTTCTGGTCTAAATGAAAACATTTAAGATGCGTGTCTCTCTCTCTGTCTCACTCTCTTTGTCTCACTCTTTCTCTGTCTGTCTGTCTCTCTCTCACACCATCTCTCTTTCTTCTACTGTCTCCAGTCATCTTTCTCTCTTTCTCCCCAGCCCCCTCTCTCTCTCTCTCTCTCTCTCTCTCTCTCTCTCTCTCTCTCTCTCTCTCCCCAGCCCCTATCTCTCTCTCTCTCTCTCTCTCTCTCTCTCTCTCTCTCTCTCTCTCTCTCTCTCTCTCTCTCTCTCTCTGTCTCTCTCTCTCTCTCTCTGTCTCTCTGTCTCTCTCTCTCTCTCTCTCTCTCTCTCTCTCTCTCTCTCTCTCTCTCTCTCTCTCTCTCTCTCTCTCTCTCTCTCTCTCTCTCTCTCTCCCCAGCCCCCTCTATCTCTCTCTCTCTCTCTCTCTCTGTCTCTCTCTCTCTCTCTCTCTCTCTCTCTCTCTCTCTCTCTCTCTCTCTCTCTCTCTCTCTCTCTCTCTCTCTCTCTCTCTCTCTCTCTGTCTCTCCCTCTCTCTGTCTCTCTCCCTCTCTCTGTCTCTCTCTCTCTCTCTCTCTCTCTCGCTCTCCCTCTCTCTGTCTCTCTCTCTCTCCCCAGCCCCCTCTCTCTCTCCGTCTCCAGCATGGTCTCACAGCATCCTGTCTGTGATAAAATATTTACTATGCTCAGTTTGCTCGTGTTTCAAGTCTGAACAACACAGTAGTGATGGCTCTGTTTTGAACCTACTTCAACGCCAAGAACAGTATGGAGGCTAAACGATGATAACTGCTACCGGAGGCTAAACAATGATAACTGCTACCGGAGGCTAAATGATGATAGCTGCTACTGGAGGCTAAATGATGATAGCTGCTACTGGAGGCTAAATGATGATAACTGCTACCGGAGGCTGTAGGAGGAGCATAGCTGCTACTGAAGGCTATAGGAGGAGGATAGCTGATACTGGAGGCTATAGGATGAGGATAGCTGATACTGGAGGCTATATGATGAGGATAGCTGATACTGGAGGCTATAGGATGAGGATAGCTGATACTGGAGGCTACAGGAGGATGATAGCTGCTACTGGAAGCTATAGGATGATAGCTGATACTGGAGGCTACAGGAGGATGATAGCTGCTACTGGAAGCTATAGGAGGATAGCTGCTACTGGAGGCTAAACGATGATAACTGCTACCGGAGGCTGTAGGAGGAGAGCTGCTACTGGAGGCTATAGTATGATAGATGCTACTGGAGGCTATAGGATGATAGCTTCTACTGGAGGCTATAGGAAGATAGCTGCTACTGGAGGCTAGCTGCTACAGGAGGCTATATGATGAGGATAGCTGATACTGGAGGCTATAGGATGAGGATAGCTGATACTGGAGGCTACAGGAGGATGATAGCTGCTACTGGAAGCTATAGGATGATAGCTGATACTGGAGGCTACAGGAGGATGATAGCTGCTACTGGAAGCTATAGGAGGATAGCTGCTACTGGAGGCTAAACGATGATAACTGCTACCGGAGGCTGTAGGAGGAGAGCTGCTACTGGAGGCTATAGTATGATAGATGCTACTGGAGGCTATAGGATGATAGCTTCTACTGGAGGCTATAGGAAGATAGCTGCTACTGGAGGCTAGCTGCTACAGGAGGCTATTGGAGGATAGCTGATACTGGAGGCTATAGGATGGCTATAGGATGAAAGCTGCTACTGGAGGCTATAGGATGAAAGCTGCTACTGGAGGCTATACGAGGAGGATAGCTGATACTGGAGGCTAGCTGCTACAGGAGGCTATTGGAGGATAGCTGCTACAGGAGGCTATTGGAGGAGGATAGCTGCTACAGGAGGCTATAGGATGAGGATAGCTGATACTGGAGGCTATAGGATGAGGATAGCTGATACTGGAGGCTATAGGATGAGGATAGCTGATACTGGAGGCTATAGGATGAGGATAGCTGATACTGGAGGCTATAGGATGAGGATAGCTGATACTGGAGGCTATAGGATGAGGATAGCTGATACTGGAGGCTATAGGATGAGGATAGCTGATACTGGAGGCTATAGGATGAGGATAGCTGATACTGGAGGCTATAGGATGAGGATAGCTGATACTGGAGGCTATAGGATGAGGATAGCTGATACTGGAGGCTATAGGATGAGGATAGCTGATACTGTAACTGCTGAGCTGGGGAAGGAGAGAGTTCTAGTATTAGTAACGAATCACGAGTCATTAATGTTTCAGGAGTGTGTACTACCACCACGGGTGTGTGTGTGTGTGTGTGTATGTGTGTGTGTGTCATCATCATCAATGGGCTAATTCCCAAATGACACCCTATTTCCTATATAGTGCACTACATGACACCCAATCCCCTATATAGTGCACTACATGACACCCTATTCCCTATATATACATATATAGTGCTCTTTTGGCTCCTGGTCAACAGTAGTGCACTATAAAGGGAATAGAGAGCCATCTGGGACTCAGCCCTGGGTAAAATCATTACTGTCTCTTCACTCGTTTGTCCCGACCTCATTCATATTTAAAACTGGTGTGAAATAAACTAACACTATATTGACTGACAGCCCTGGCCATTTAGCTTTCAAAGATCGGTGCTGCTTTTCTTACCTTAGAGGTGTGTGTGTGTGTGTGTGTGTCTGTGAGTGTCTGTGTGTGTGTCTGTGTGTGTGTGTGTGTGTGTGTGTGTGTGTGTGTGTGTGTGTGTGTGTGTGTGTGTGTGTGTGTGTGTGTGTGTGTGTGTGTGTGTGTGTGTGTGTGTGTGTGTGTGTGTGTGTGTGTGTGTCTGTGTGTGTGTGTCTGTGAGGGTCTGTGAGGGTCTGTCTGTGTGTGTGTTTGTGAGTGTCTGTCTGTGTGTGTGTATGTCTGTGGGTCAGTCTGTGAGTATCTGTCTGTGTGTCTGTCTGCGTGTGTGTCTCTCCCAGGTTTCAACTCTGACCTTTCAGTGTGTCTGCAGGGAGAGTTAATACTGTGATACAGTCACCATGAGTCACTATGGGCTCAGAGAAACTCAGTTCAGATAGATGGTGTATTCAACCACAGAGGAACTCAGTTCAGATAGATGGTGTATTCAACCACAGAGGAACTCAGTTCAGATAGATGGTGTATTCAACCACAGAGGAACTCAGTTCAGATAGATGGTGTATTCAACCACAGAGGAACTCAGTTCAGATAGATGGTGTATTCAACCACAGAGGAACTCAGTTCAGATAGATGGTGTATTCAACCACAGAGGAACTCAGTTCAGATAGATGGTGTATTCAACCACAGAGGAACTCAGTTCAGATAGATGGTGTATTCAACCACAGAGGAACTCAGTTCAGATAGATGGTGTATTCAACCACAGAGGAACTCAGTTCAGATAGATGGTGTATTCAACCACAGAGGAACTCAGTTCAGATAGATGGTGTATTCAACCACAGAGGAACTCAGTTCAGATAGAACTGCAACTACCTCCATCAGTCTCTCTCCCTCCATCAGTCTCTCTCCCTCTACCTCCATCAGTCTCTCTACCTCCATCAGTCTCTCTCCCTCCATCAGTCTCTCTCCCTCAAACTCCATCAGTCTCTCTACCTCCACCAGTCTTTCTCCCTCTACCTCCATCAGTCTTTCTCCCTCTAACTCCATCAGTCTCTCTACCTCCATCAGTCTTTCTCCCTCTAACTCCATCAGTCTTTCTCCCTCTACCTCCATCAGTCTTTCTCCCTCTAACTCCATCAGTCTCTCTACCTTCATCAGTCTCTCTACCTCCATCAGTCTTTCTCCCTCTAACTCCATCAGTCTCTCTACCTTCATCAGTCTCTCTACCTCCATCAGTCTTTCTCCCTCTAACTCCATCAGTCTCTCTACCTCCATCAGTCTTTCTCTCTCTACCTCCATCAGTCTCTCTACCTCCATCAGTCTTTCTCCCTCTAACTCCATCAGTCTCTCTACCTACATCAGTATCTCTACCTCCATCAGTCTTTCTCCTCTACCTCCATCAGTCTTTCTCCCTCTAACTCCATCAGTCTTTCTCCCTCTAACTCCATCAGTCTCTCTACCTCCATCAGTCTTTCTCCCTCTAACTCCATCAGTCTCTCTCCTCAAACTCCATCAGTCTCTCTACCTCCATCAGTCTTTCTCCCTCTACCTCCATCAGTCTTTCTCCCTCTAACTCCATCAGTCTCTCTCTACCTCCATCAGTCTTTCTCCTCTAACTCCATCAGTCTTTCTCCCTCTACCTCCATCAGTCTTTCTCCCTCTAACTCCATCAGTCTCTCTACCTTCATCAGTCTCTCTACCTCCATCAGTCTTTCTCCCTCTAACTCCATCAGTCTCTCTACCTTCATCAGTCTCTCTACCTCCATCAGTCTTTCTCCCTCTAACTCCATCAGTCTCTCTACCTTCATCAGTCTCTCTACCTCCATCAGTCTCTCTACCTCCATCAGTCTCTCTCCCTCTACCTCCATCAGTCTCTCTACCTCCATCAGTCTCTCTCCCTCTAACACCATCAGTCTCTCTACCTTCATCAGTCTCTCTCCCTCTAACTCCATCAGTGTCTCTACCTTCATCAGTCTCTCTCCCTCTAACTCCATCAGTCTCTCTACCTTCATCAGTCTCTCTCCCTCTAACTGCATCAGTCTCTCTACCTTCATCAGTCTCTCTCCCTCTAACTCCATCAGTGTCTCTACCTTCATCAGTCTCTCTCCCTCTAACTCCATCAGTCTCTCTACCTTCATCAGTCTCTCTACCTCCATCAGTCTCTCTGCCTCTGCCTCCATCAGTCTCTCTCCCTCCATCAGTCTCTCTCCCTCCATCAGTCTCTCTACCTCCATCAGTCTCTCTACCTCCATCAGTCTCTCTACCTCCATCAGTCTCTCTACCTCCATCAGTCTCTCTCCCTCCATCAGTCTCTCTACCTCCATCAGTCTCTCTACCTGCATCAGTCTTTCTCCCTCTACCTCCATCAGTCTCTCTCCCTCCATCAGTCTCTCTACCTCCATCAGTCTCTCTCCCTCCATCAGTCTCTCTACCTCCATCAGTCTCTCTACCTCCATCAGTCTCTCTACCTCCATCAGTCTTTCTCCCTCTACCTCCATCAGTCTCTCTCCCTCCATCAGTCTCTCTACCTCCATCAGTCTCTCGACCTCCATCAGTCTTTCTCCCTCTACCTCCATCAGTCTCTCTCCCTCCATCAGTCTCTCTACCTCCATCAGTCTCTCTCCCTCCATCAGTCTCTCTACCTCCATCAGTCTCTCTCCCTCCATCAGTCTCTCTACCTCCATCAGTCTCTCTACCTCCCAGTCTCTCTCCCTCCATCAGTCTCTCTACCTCCATCAGTCTCTCTACCTCCATCAGTCTCTCTACCTCCATCAGTCTCTACCTCCATCAGTCTCTCTACCTCCATCAGTCTCTCTACCTCCATCAGTCTCTCTACCTCCATCAGTCTCTCTCCCTCCATCAGTCTCTCTACCTCCATCAGTCTCTCTACCTCCATCAGTCTCTCTACCTCCATCAGTCTCTCTCCCTCCATCAGTCTCTCTACCTCCATCAGTCTCTCTCCTCCATCAGTCTCTCTACCTCCATCAGTCTCTCTCCCTCCATCAGTCTCTCTACCTCCATCAGTCTCTCTCCCTCCATCAGTCTCTCTACCTCCATCAGTCTCTCTCCCTCCATCAGTCTCTCTACCTCCATCAGTCTCTCTCCCTCCATCAGTCTCTCTACCTCCATCAGTCTCTCTCCCTCCATCAGTCTCTCTCCCTCCATCAGTCTCTCTACCTCCATCAGTCTCTCTCCCTCCATCAGTCTCTCCTTCCATCAGTCTCTCTCCCTCCATCAGTCTCTCTACCTCCATCAGTCTCTCTCCCTCCATCAGTCTCTCTACCTCCATCAGTCTCTCTACCTCCATCAGTCTCTCTCCCTCCATCAGTCTCTCTACCTCCATCAGTCTCTCCCTCCATCAGTCTCTCTACCTCCATCAGTCTCTCTACCTCCATCAGTCTCTCTCCCTCCATCAGTCTCTCCCTCCATCAGTCTCTCTACCTCCATCAGTCTCTCTACCTCCATCAGTCTCTCTCCCTCCATCAGTCTCTCTACCTCCATCAGTCTCTCTACCTCCATCAGTCTCTCTACCTCCATCAGTCTCTCTCCCTCCATCAGTCTCTCTACCTCCATCAGTCTCTCTACCTCCATCAGTCTCTCTACCTCCATCAGTCTCTCCCTCCATCAGTCTCTCTACCTCCATCAGTCTCTCTACCTCCATCAGTCTCTCTACCTCCATCAGTCTCTCTCCCTCCATCAGTCTCTCTCCCTCCATCAGTCTCTCTCCCTCCATCAGTCTCTCTCCCTCCATCAGTCTCTCTACCTCCATCAGTCTCTCTACCTCCATCAGTCTCTCTACCTCCATCAGTCTCTCTCCCTCCATCAGTCTCTCTACCTCCATCAGTCTCTCTCCTCCACCAGTCTCTCTACCTCCATCAGTCTCTCTACCTCCATCAGTCTCTCTCCCTCCATCAGTCTCTCTACCTCCATCAGTCTCTCTCCCTCCATCAGTCTCTCTACCTCCATCAGTCTCTCTCCCTCCATCAGTCTCTCTACCTCCATCAGTCTCTACCTCCATCAGTCTCTCTCCTCCATCAGTCTCTCTCCCTCCATCAGTCTCTCTACCTCCATCAGTCTCTCTCCTCCATCAGTCTCTCCCTCCATCAGTCTCTCTCCCTCCATCAGTCTCTCTACCTCCATCAGTCTCTCTCCCTCCATCAGTCTCTCTACCTCCATCAGTCTCTCTACCTCCATCAGTCTCTACCTCCATCAGTCTCTCTCCCTCCATCAGTCTCTCTACCTCCATCAGTCTCTCCCTCCATCAGTCTCTCTACCTCCATCAGTCTCTCTACCTCCATCAGTCTCTCTCTCCATCAGTCTCTCCCTCCATCAGTCTCTCTACCTCCATCAGTCTCTCTCCATCAGTCTCTCTCCCTCCATCAGTCTCTCTACCTCCATCAGTCTCTCTACCTCCATCAGTCTCTCTACCTCCATCAGTCTCTCTACCTCCATCAGTCTCTCTACCTCATCAGTCTCTCTACCTCCATCAGTCTCTCTACCTCCATCAGTCTCTCTACCTCCATCAGTCTCTCTACCTCCATCAGTCTCTCTCCCTCCATCAGTCTCTCTCCCTCCATCAGTCTCTCTCCCTCCATCAGTCTCCTCCCTCCATCAGTCTCTCTACCTCCATCAGTCTCTCTACCTCCATCAGTCTCTCTCCCTCCATCAGTCTCCATCAGTCTCTCTCCCTCCATCAGTCTCTCTACCTCCATCAGTCTCTCTCCCTCCATCAGTCTCTCTACCTCCATCAGTCTCTCTACCTCCATCAGTCTCTCTACCTCCATCAGTCTCTCTACCTCCATCAGTCTCTCTACCTCCATCAGTCTCTCTACCTCCATCAGTCTCTCTACCTCCATCAGTCTCTCTACCTCCATCAGTCTCTCTACCTCCATCAGTCTCTCTACCTCCATCAGTTCTCCACTCAGCAGCAGCTGCAGGCATGTTGTTCTCTTCATGTCCATCTGAACAGAGACGCTGCATATTAACCTCCAGGATGATTTAAAAGAAACCAGAGGAGGGAAAAAGGTTCTGACAAATCATTAAATATGTTCAATTCCACCTCATTATTTTGTTAATTCAATATATTTGGAAAGAGACGGTGAAACAGTGCGTGTGTGTGTGTGCGTGCGTGCGTGTGATTAGAGATGTGTGCCTGGTACGAGGGGTACTATGCTTGACATCATGGTCCATGTGAGAGACTTAAATGGGATTCAGCTGTGCGTTGGTTAGACAACTCTTCATTCCTTCAGCAGGCTAACTGACACCTCCTATTGGTTCACGGCTCAGGCCCTTAAAGAACTGTGTAGTGTGCAGCTGGTGTCAGTAAAACTCTGGCCCCATGGTAATCAGACAGTTTAATCTAGTCTGTGTGTCTCATCGTACTTGTCTCTGATGAGGAATTATTTACAAGGGGTCTGGAAGTCACAACAAATTCCTGTCTTTCTTCCCTGCCCAAAGACATCCTCACCATGGCAACCCCACCATGGCAACCCCACCATGTTACCTGCAGAAACAAAAGGCTTTCCCCTTTAAAGCACCTGTATGAAAATAGCCCTCTAGTGCCCCGTGACAGAGTAGAGGCCTGTCCAGACACTAAGTAGAGGCCTGTCCAGACACTAAGTAGAGGCCTGTCCAGACACTAAGTAGAGGTCTGTCCAGACACTAACCTCTACAGAGTTGTAGAGGCCTGTCCAGGCACTAAGTAGAGGCCTGTCCAGACACTAACCTCTACAGAGTTGTAGAGGCCTGTCCAGACACTAAGTAGAGGCCTGTTCAGACTAACCTCTACAGAGTTGTAGAGGCCTGTCCAGACACTAACCTCTACAGAGTTGTAGAGGCCTGTCCAGACACTAACCTCTACAGGGTTGTAGAGGCCTGTCCAGACACTAACCTTTACAGGGTTGTAGAGGCCTGTCCAGACACTAACCTCTACAGAGTTGTAGAGGCCTGTCCAGGCACTAACCTATACAGAGTTGTAGAGGCCTGTCCAGACACTAACCTCTACAGAGTTGTAGAGGACTGAGGAGGGGATATGGAGTGGGACATACCAGTTCTATAATATAAGGCTGGGAGACTGCGAGACTGAGGGACTGGGAGACTAGGAGACTAAGAGACTGGTAGACTGGGAGACTAGTAGACTGGTAGACTGCGAGACTGGGAGACTAGGAGACTGGGAGACTGGGAGACTAGTAGACTGGTAGACTGCGAGACTGGGAGACTAGGAGACTAGAGGACTGGGAGACTGGGAGACTAGGTGACTGGTAGACTAGGAGACTGGGAGACTAGAGGACTAGGAGAATGCGAGACTAGGAGACTGGGGGACTAGAGGACTGGGAGTGGGAGACTAGGCGACTAGGAGACTAGGAGACTGGGAGCCTAGGACACTGGGAGTGGGAGAATAGGAGACTGAGAGACTGGGAGACGGGGAGACTAGGAGACTGAGTAGGAGACTGGGAGGCTGGGAGACTAGGAGACTGGGAGAATATGAGACTGAGAGACTGGGAGACTAGAGGACTGGGAGTGGGAGAGGGAGACTGGGAGTGGGAGACTGGGAGACTGAGAGTGGGAGACTGGAAGACTGGGAGGCTGGGAGTGGGAGAATAGGAGACTGAGAGACTAGGAGACTGGGAGACTGGGAGAATAGGAGACTGAGAGACTGGGAGACTAGAGGACTGGGAGTGGGAGAGGGAGACTGGGAGTGGGAGACTGAGAGACTAGGAGACTAGGAGACTGGGAGTGGGAGACTAGGAGACTGGGAGACTAGGAGACTGGGAGTGGGAGACTAGGATACTGGGAGTGGGAGACTGGGAGACTAGGAGACTGGGAGTGGGAGACTGGGAGTGGGAGAGGGAGACTAGGACCCTGGGAGTGGGAAAGGGAGACTGGGAGACTAGGAGATGAGGATACTGGGAGACTAGGAGACTGGGAGTGGGAGAGAGATAGACTGACTGACTTTCTACACATGACTGACTGGAGTTTGATAATAGAGGTTGTTGAAGCCCAGCTGTTGATTTACTGCCTTGGAGAAGAGCGAGATGCAGTCTGTGTGTTTTCTGCTGTTCTGCCTTGTGCTCTGTTTTCTCTGGTTATTCTATGCTCCAACCTGTTCTGGTCATTTATGAACATTTGAACATCTTGGCCACGTTCTGTTATAATCTCCACCCGGCACAGCCAGAAGAGGACTGGCCACCCCACATATGCTCTCTCTAATTCTCTCTTTCTTTCTCTCTCTCGGAGGACCTGAGCCCTAGGACCGTGCCCCAGGACTACCTGACATGATGGCTCCTTGCTGTCCCCAGTCCACCTGACTGTGCTGCTGCTCCAGTTTCAACTGTTCTGCCTTATTATTATTTGACCATGCTGGTCATTTATGAACATTTGAACATCTTGGTCATTTTCTGTTATAATCTCTACCCGGCACAGCCAGAAGAGGACTGGCCACCCCACATAGCCCGGTTCCTCTCTAGGTTTCTTCCTAGGTTTTGGCCTTTCTAGGGAGTTTTTCCTAGCCACCGTGCTTTTACACCTGCATTGTTTGCTGTTTGGGGTTTTAGGCTGGGTTTCTGTACAGCACTTTGAGATATCAGCTGATGTACGAAGGGCTATATAAATAAATTTGATTTGATTTGATTTGATTTGATTTGTTCTGTCCTGTGCTCCTGCCTCCAACCTGTTCTGTCCTGTGCTCCTGCCTCCAACCTGTTCTGTCCTGTGCTCCTGCCTCCAACCTGTTCTGTCCTGTGCTCCTGCCTCCAACCTGTTCTGTCCTGTGCTCCTGCCTCCAACCTGTTCTGTCCTGTGCTCCTGCCTCCAACCTGTTCTGTCCTGTGCTCCTGCCTCCAACCTGTTCTGTCCTGTGCTCCTGCCTACAACCTATTCTGTCCTGTGCTCCTGCCTCCAACCTGTTCTGTCCTGTGCTCCTGCCTCCAACCTGTTCTGTCCTGTGCTCCTGCCTCCAACCTGTTCTGTACTGTGCTCCTGCCTCCAACCTGTTCTGTCCTGTGCTCCTGCCTCCAACCTGTTCTGTCCTGTGCTCCTGCCTCCAACCTGTTCTGTCCTGTGCTCCTGCCTCCAACCTGTTCTGTCCTGTGCTCCTGCCTCCAACCTGTTCTGTCCTGTGCTC
>NW_025746403.1:105000-117868 GCF_021184085.1 Oncorhynchus gorbuscha
GGTAGCCTAGTGTTTAGAGGCAGGGTAGCCTAGTGGTTAGAGGCAGGGTAGCCTAGTGTTTAGAGGCAGGGTAGCCTAGTGGTTAGATACACGGTAGCCTAGTGGTTAGAGACAGGGTAGCCTAGTGGTTAGAGGCAGGGTAGCCTAGTGGTTAGAGACAGGGTAGCCTAGTGGTTAGAGGCAGGTAGCCTAGTGGTTAGAGGCAGGGTAGCCTAGTGGTTAGAGGCAGGTAGCCGAGTGGTTTGAAGCAGGTAGCCTGGTGGTTAGAGGCAGGGTAGCCTAGTGGTTAGAGTCAGGCAGCCTAGTGGTTAGAGGCAGGGTAGCCTAGTGGTTATAGGCAGGGTGGCCTAGTGGTTAGAGGCAGGCAGCCTCAGTCTCCTCTTTAGAGTCCCAATAGTCTCCTCTTTAGAGTTCCTATAGTCTCCTCTTTAGAGTCCATATATTCTCCTCTTTAGAGGCCCTATAGTCTCCTCTTTAGAGTCCCTATAGTCTCCTCTTTAGAGTCTCTATAGTCTCCTCTTTAGAGTCCCTATAGTCTCCTCTTTAGAGTCCCCATAGTCTCCTCTTTAGAGTCCCTATAGGCTCCTCTTTAGAGTCCCTATAGTCTCCTCTTTAGAGTTCCTATAGTCTCCTCTTTAGAGTCCATATAGTCTCCTCTTTAGAGTCCCTATAGTCTCCTCTTTAGAGTCCCTATAGTCTCCTCTTTAGAGTCCCTATAGTCTCCTCTTTAGAGTCCCCATAGTCTCCTCTTTAGAGTCCCTATAGTCTCCTCTTTAGAGTCCCTATAGTCTCCTCTTTAGAGTCCCTATAGTCTCCTCTTTAGAGTTCCTATAGTCTCCTCTTTAGAGTCCCTATAGTCTCCTCTTTAGAGTCCCTATAGTCTCCTCTTTAGAGTCCCTATAGTCTCCTCTTTAGAGTCCCTATAGTCTCCTCTTTAGAGTCCATATAGTCTCCTCTTTAGAGTCCCTATAGTCTCCTCTTTAGAGTCCCTATAGTCTCCTCTTTAGAGTCCCTATAGTCTCCTCTTTAGAGTTCCTATAGTCTCCTCTTTAGAGTCCCTATAGTCTCCTCTTTAGAGTCCCTATAGTCTCCTCTTTAGAGTCCCTATAGTCTCCTCTTTAGAGTCCCTATAGTCTCCTCTTTAGAGTCCCTATAGTCTCCTCTTTAGAGTTCCTATAGTCTCCTCTTTAGAGTCCCTATAGTCTCCTCTTTAGAGTCCATATAGTCTCCTCTTTAGAGTTCCTATAGTCTCCTCTTTAGAGTCCCTATAGTCTCCTCTTTAGAGTCCATATAGTCTCCTCTTTAGAGTTCCTATAGTCTCCTCTTTAGAGTCCATATAGTCTCCTCTTTAGTTCCTATAGGCTCCTCTTTAGAGTCCATATAGTCTCCTCTTTAGAGTCCCTATAGTCTCCTCTTTAGAGTTCCTATAGTCTCCTCTTTAGAGTCCATATAGTCTCCTCTTTAGAGTCCCTATAGTCTCCTCTTTAGTTCCTATAGTCTCCTATTTAGGCATTCTCTGTCTACGTTCCAGCAGCACTCCACATCTCAACACAAACCTGCCTGGTTGAGTATCTGAAATACTGTAATGTAATGTACTGGAGGTGTCTGTGCTGTCTGTGTAGTCTGTGTAGTCAGCCCACATGTGTCAGGAAGTTAAGAGCCACTGTGGGAGATGCTCTAACCAGCTCAGATCCAGTTTGGCTGGGAATGAGAGTCTGGATCTCTCTCTCCTTCCCTTGGTACTATAGGCCATATCACAGCCTCTCTCTCCTTCCCTTGGTACTATAGGCCATATCACAGCCTCTCTCTCCTTCCCTTGGTACTGTAGGCCATATCACAGCCTCTCTCTCTCCTTCCCTTGGTACTGTAGGCCATATCACAGCCTCTCTCTCCTTCCCTTGGTACTATAGGCCATATCACAGCCTCTCTCTCCTTCCCTTGGTACTGTAGGCCTTATCACAGCCTCTCTCTCCTTCCCTTGGTACTGTAGGCCATATCACAGCCTCTCTCTCCTTCCCTTGGTACTATAGGCCATATCACAGCCTCTCTCTCCTTCCCTTGGTACTGTAGGCCATATCACAGCCTCTCTCTCCTTCCCTTGGTACTATAGGCCATATCACAGCATCTCTCTCCCTCTCCTTCCCTTGGTACTATAGGCCTTATCACAGCCTCTCTCTCCTTCCCTTGGTACTATAGGCCTTATCACAGCCTCTCTCTCCTTCCCTTGGTACTGTAGGCCATATCACAGCCTCTCTCTCCTTCCCTTGGTACTGTAGGCCATATCACAGCCTCTCTCTCCTTCCCTTGGTAGTATAGGCCATATCACAGCCTCTCTCTCCTTCCCTTGGTACTATAGGCCTTATCACAGCCTCTCTCTCCTTCCCTTGGTACTGTAGGCCATATCACAGCCTCTCTCTCCTTCTCTTGGTAGTATAGGCCATATCACAGCCTCTCTCTCCTCTCTCCTTCCCTTGGTACTATAGGCCTTATCACAGCCTCTCTCTCTCTCTCCTTCCCTTGGTACTATAGGCCTTATCACAGCCTCTCTCTCTCTCTCCTTCCCTTGGTAGTATAGGCCATATCACAGCCTCTCTCTCCTCTCTCCTTCCCTTGGTACTATAGGCCTTATCACAGCCTCTCTCTCCTTCCCTTGGTACTGTAGGCCATATCACAGCCTCTCTCTCCTTCCCTTGGTACTATAGGCCATATCACAGCCTCTCTCTCCCTCTCCTTCCCTTGGTACTGTAGGCCATATCACAGCCTCTCTCTCCTCTCTCCTTCCCTTGGTACTATAGGCCATATCACAGCCTCTCTCTCCTTCCCTTGGTACTATAGGCCTTATCACAGCCTCTCTCTCCTTCCCTTGGTACTATAGGCCATATCACAGCCTCTCTCTCCTTCCCTTGGTACTATAGGCCATATCACAGCCTCTCTATCCTTCCCTTGGTACTATAGGCCATATCACAGCCTCTCTCTCCTTCCCTTGGTACTATAGGCCATATCACAGCCTCTCTATCCTTCCCTTGGTACTATAGGCCATATCACAGCCTCTCTCTCCTTCCCTTGGTACTATAGGCCATATCACAGCCTCTCTCTCCCTCTCCTTCCCTTGGTACTGTAGGCCATATCACAGCCTCTCTCTCCTCTCTCCTTCCCTTGGTACTATAGGCCATATCACAGCCTCTCTCTCTCTCTCCTTCCCTTGGTACTATAGGCCTTATCACAGCCTCTCTCTCCTTCTCTTGGTACTATAGGCCTTATCACAGCCTCTCTCTCCTTCCCTTGGTACTGTAGGCCATATCACAGCCTCTCTCTCCTCTCTCCTTCCCTTGGTACTATAGGCCTTATCACAGCCTCTCTCTCCTTCCCTTGGTACTATAGGCCATATCACAGCCTCTCTCTCCTTCTCTTGGTACTATAGGCCTTATCACAGCCTCTCTCTCTCTCTCCTTCCCTTGGTACTATAGGCCTTATCACAACCTCTCTCTCCTTCTCTTGGTACTATAGGCCTTATCACAGCCTCTCTCTCCTTCCCTTGGTACTATAGGCCATATCACAGCCTCTCTCTCCTTCCCTTGGTACTATAGGCCATATCACAGCCTCTCTCTCCTTCCCTTGGTACTATAGGCCATATCACAGCCTCTCTCTCCTTCCCTTGGTACTATAGGCCTTATCACAGCCTCTCTCTCCTTCCCTTGGTACTATAGGCCATATCACAGCCTCTCTCTCCTTCCCTTGGTACTATAGGCCATATCACAGCCTCTCTCTCTCTCTCCTTCCCTTGGTACTGTAGGCCATATCACAGCCTCTCTCTCCCTCTCCTTCCCTTGGTACTGTAGGCCATATCACAGCCTCTCTCTCCTCTCTCCTTCCCTTGGTACTATAGGCCATATCACAGCCTCTCTCTCTCTCTCCTTCCCTTGGTACTATAGGCCTTATCACAGCCTCTCTCTCCTTCTCTTGGTACTATAGGCCTTATCACAGCCTCTCTCTCCTTCCCTTGGTACTGTAGGCCATATCACAGCCTCTCTCTCCTTCCCTTGGTACTATAGGCCATATCACAGCCTCTCTCTCCCTCTCCTTCCCTTGGTACTGTAGGCCATATCACAGCCTCTCTCTCCTTCCCTTGGTACTATAGGCCATATCACAGCCTCTCTCTCCCTCTCCTTCCCTTGGTACTATAGGCCATATCACAGCCTCTCTCTCTCTCTCCTTCCCTTGGTACTATAGGCCTTATCACAGCCTCTCTCTCCTTCTCTTGGTACTATAGGCCTTATCACAGCCTCTCTCTCTCTCTCCTTCCCTTGGTACTATAGGCCTTATCACAGCCTCTCTCTCCTTCTCTTGGTACTATAGGCCTTATCACAGCCTCTCTCTCCTTCCCTTGGTACTGTAGGCCATATCACAGCCTCTCTCTCCTCTCTCCTTCCCTTGGTACTATAGGCCTTATCACAGCCTCTCTCTCCTTCCCTTGGTACTATAGGCCATATCACAGCCTCTCTCTCTCTCTCCTTCCCTTGGTACTATAGGCCATATCACAGCCTCTCTCTCTCTCTCCTTCCCTTGGTACTATAGGCCTTATCACAGCCTCTCTCTCCTTCTCTTGGTACTATAGGCCTTATCACAGCCTCTCTCTCCTTCCCTTGGTACTATAGGCCATATCACAGCCTCTCTCTCCTTCCCTTGGTACTATAGGCCATATCACAGCCTCTCTCTCCTTCCCTTGGTACTATAGGCCATATCACAGCCTCTCTCTCCTTCCCTTGGTACTATAGGCCATATCACAGCCTCTCTCTCCTCTCTCCTTCCCTTGGTACTATAGGCCTTATCACAGCCTCTCTCTCCTTCCCTTGGTACTATAGGCCATATCACAGCCTCTCTCTCCTTCCCTTGGTACTGTAGGCCATATCACAGCCTCTCTCTCCTTCCCTTGGTACTGTAGGCCATATCACAGCCTCTCTCTCCTTCCCTTGGTAATGTAGGCCATATCACAGCCTCTCTCTCTCCCTTGGTACTGTAGGCCATATCACATCCTCTCTCTATCTCTCCTTCCCTTTGTGCTGTAGGCCATATCACAGCCTCTCTCTCTCCCTTGGTACTGTAGGCTTTATCACAGCCTCTCTCTCTCTCTCTCTCTCTCTCTCTCTCTCTCTCTCTCTCCTTCCCTTTGTGCTGTAGGCCTTATCACAGCCTCTCTCCTTCCCTTGGTACTATAGGCCTTATCACAGCCTCTCTCTCCTTCCCTTGGTACTGTAGGCCATATCACAGCCTATCTCTCCTTCTCTTGGTACTATAGGCCTTATCACAGCCTCTCTCTCTCTCTCCTTCCCTTGGTACTATAGGCCATATCACAGCCTCTCTCTCCTCTCTCCTTCCCCTGGTACATTGACCCCCTTCTCTCTACAGTAACTAACACATTTACATTGACCCCCTCCCCTCTGTAAGAACAGCTAGCTAACCATAGCATACAGTGGGTGGTCCGCCCAGCTCTAACTAGGGTATTCACACACCCTTAAGCTAGTCTAGCCTGCTGTAAGAACAGCTAGCTAACCATAGCATACAGTGGGTGGTCCGCCCAGCTCTAACTAGGGTATTCACACACCCTTAAGCTAGTCTAGCCTGCTGTAAGAACAGCTAGCTAACCATAGCATACAGTGGGTGGTCCGCCCAGCTCTAACTAGGGTATTCACACACCCTTAAGCTAGTCTAGCCTGCTGTAAGAACAGCTAGCTAACCATAGCATACAGTGGGTGGTCCGCCCAGCTCTAACTAGGGTATTCACACACCCTTAAGCTAGTCTAGCCTGCTGTAAGAACAGCTAGCTAACCATAGCATACAGTGGGTGGTCCGCCCAGCTCTAACTAGGGTATTCACACACCCTTAAGCTAGTCTAGCCTGCTGTAAGAACAGCTAGCTAACCATAGCATACAGTGGGTGGTCCGCCCAGCTCTAACTAGGGTATTCACACACCCTTAAGCTAGTCTAGCCTGCTGTAAGAACAGCTAGCTAACCATAGCATACAGTGGGTGGTCCGCCCAGCTCTAACTAGGGTATTCACACACCCTTAAGTTAGTCTAGCCTGCTGTAAGAACAGCTAGCTAACCATAGCATACAGTGGGTGGTCCGCCCAGCTCTAACTAGGGTATTCACACACCCTTAAGCTAGTCTAGCCTGCTGTAAGAACAGCTAGCTAACCATAGCATACAGTGGGTGGTCAGCCAAGCTCTAACTAGGGTATTCACACACCCGTAAGCTAGTCTAGCCTGCTGTAAGAACAGCTAGCTAACCATAGCATACAGTGGGTGGTCCGCCCAGCTCTAACTAGGGTATTCACACACCCTTAAGCTAGTCTAGCCTGCTGTAAGAACAGCTAGCTAACCATAGCATACAGTGGGTGGTCCGCCCAGCTCTAACTAGGGTATTCACACACCCTTAAGCTAGTCTAGCCTGCTGTAAGAACAGCTAGCTAACCATAGCATACAGTGGGTGGTCCGCCCAGCTCTAACTAGGGTATTCACACACCCTTAAGCTAGTCTAGCCTGCTGTAAGAACAGCTAGCTAACCATAGCATACAGTGGGTGGTCCGCCCAGCTCTAACTAGGGTATTCACACACCCTTAAGCTAGTCTAGCCTGCTGTAAGAACAGCTAGCTAACCATAGCATACAGTGGGTGGTCCGCCCAGCTCTAACTAGGGTATTCACACACCCTTAAGCTAGTCTAGCCTGCTGTAAGAACAGCTAGCTAACCATAGCATACAGTGGGTGGTCCGCCCAGCTCTAACTAGGGTATTCACACACCCTTAAGCTAGTCTAGCCTGCTGTAACACACAACGTGACATGTAGGTGTAAACAAACAAAATATCTCCAGAGAAAACTGATTGGGATGCTTCTAAACCAAGGGAAAGGGGATGTGATTGGCTAAGGGAAAAGGAGCAGGTGTGTCTTCTGATTAGAGAACTGATTGGGATGCTTCTAAACCAAGGGAAAGGGGATGTGATTGGCTAAGGGAAAAGGAGCAGGTGTGTCTTCTGATTAGAGAACTGATTGGGATGCTTCTAAACCAAGGGAAAGGGGATGTGATTGGGTAAGGGGAAAGGGGATGTGATTGGGTAAGGGGAAAGGGGATGTGATTGGGTAAGGGGAAAGGAGATGTGATTGGGTAAGGGGAAAGGGGATGTGATTGGGTAAGGGGAAAGGGGATGTGATTGGGTAAGGGAAAGGGGATGTGATTGGGTAAGGGAAAGGGGATGTGATTGGGTAAGGGAAAGGGGATGTGATTGGGTAAGGGGAAAGGGGATGTGATTGGGTAAGGGGAAAGGGGATGTGATTGGGTAAGGGGGAAGGTGATGTGATTGGGTAAGGGGGAAGGTGATGTGATTGGGTAAGGGGGAAGGTGATGTGATTGGGTAAGGGGAAAGGGGATGTGATTGGGTAAGGGGAAAGGGGATGTGATTGGGTAAGGGGAAATGAGGTGTGTCTTCTGATTATAGAACTGATTGGGATACTACTAAAATAAGGGAATGTGATTGGGTAAGGGAAAAGGGGATGTGATTGGCTAAGGGAAAAGGAGCAGGTGTGTCTTCTGATTATAGAACTGATTGGGATACTACTAAAATAAGGGAATGTGATTGGGTAAGGGAAAAGGGGATGTGATTGGCTAAGGGAAAAGGAGCAGGTGTGTCTTCTGATTAGAGAACTGATTGGGATGCTTCTAAACCAAGGGAAAGGGGATGTGATTGGGTAAGGGAAAAGGGGATGTGATTGGGTAAGGGGAAAGGGGATGTGATTGGGTAAGGGGAAAGGAGATGTGATTGAGTAAGGGGAAAGGGGATGTGATTGGGTAAGGGGAAAGGGGATGTGATTGGGTAAGGGGAAAGGGGATGTGATTGGGTAAGGGGAAAGGGGATGTGATTGGGTAAGGGGAAAGGTGATGTGATTGGGTAAGGGGGAAGGTGATGTGATTGGGTAAGGGGAAAGGGGATGTGATTGGGTAAGGGGAAAGGGGATGTGATTGGGTAAGGGGAAATGAGGTGTGTCTTCTGATTATAGAACTGATTTTGATACTACTAAAATAAGGGAATGTGATTGGGTAAGGGAAAAGGGGATGTGATTGGCTAAGGGAAAAGGAGCAGGTGTGTCTTCTGATTAGAGAACTGATTGGGATACTTCTAAACCAAGGGAAAGGGGATGTAATTGGGTAAGGGAAAAGTGGATGTGATTGGCTAAGGGAAAAGGGGATGTGATTGGCTAAGGGGAAAGGGGATGTGATTGGGTAAGGGAAAAGGGGATGTGATTGGCTAAGGGAAAAGGAGCAGGTGTGTCTTCTGATTAGAGAACTGATTAGGGATACTTCTAAACCAAGGGAAAGGGGATGTGATTGGCTAAGGGAAAAGGGGATGTGATTGGCTAAGGGAAAAGGAGCAGGTGTGTCTCCTGATTAGAGAACTGATTGGGATACTTCTAAACCAAGGGAAAGGGGATGTGATTGGCTAAGGGAAAAGGGGATGTGATTGGCTAAGGGGAAAGGAGCAGGTGTGTCTTCTGATTAGAGAACTGATTGGGATACTTCTAAACCAAGGGAAAGGGGATGTGATTGGCTAAGGGAAAAGGGGATGTGATTGGCTAAGGGGAAAGGAGCTGGTGTGTCTTCTGATTAGAGAACTGATTGGGATACTTCTAAACCAAGGGAAAGGGAATGTGATTGGCTAAGGGAAAAGGAGCAGGTGTGTCTTCTGATTAGCGAACTGATTAGGGAGTGATGACTGCCACCTGTGCGTAGGGGGAGAAACACACAGCGTACCTGTATCCATAACATATGGCGTCTTATGTTGCTATGCACCTTGGGAGGTCATGACATGTTCCTGATGAACAGATGTGGACCGGGCCTGTGGTGGTCATTAAGACATGTACATGTGTTAGTTACTATAGAAGGGAGGGGGGCAATGTTAATGTGTTAGTTACTGTAGAGGGGAGGGGGTCAATGTGTTAGTTACTGTAGAGGGGAGGGGGTCAATGTGTTATTTACTGTAGAGGGGAGGGGGCAATGTGTTAGTTACTGTAGAGGGAGGGGGCAATGTGTTAGTTACTGTAGAGGGGAGGGGGTCAATGTGTTAGTTACTGTAGAGGGGAGGGGGTCAAGGGTTAATGTGTTAGTTACTGTAGAGGGAGGGGGTCAATGTTAATGTGTTAGTTACTGTAGAGGGGAGGGGGCAATGTGTTAGTTACTGTAGAGGGAGGGGGTCAAGGGTTAATGTGTTAGTTACTGTAGAGGGGAGGGGGTCAAGGGTTAATGTGTTAGTTACTGTAGAGGGAAGGGGGTCAATGTTAATGTGTTAGTTACTGTAGAGGGAAGGGGGTCAATGTTAATGTGTTAGTTACTGTAGAGGGGAGGGGGTCAAGGGTTAATGTGTTAGTTACTGTAGAGGGAAGGGGTCAATGTTAATGTGTTAGTTACTGTAGAGGGAAGGGGGTCAATGTTAATGTGTTAGTTACTGTAGAGGGGAGGGGGTCAAGGGTTAATGTGTTAGTTACTGTAGAGGTGAGGGGGTCAATGGTTAATGTGTTAGTTACTGTAGAGGGAAGCGGGTCAATGTTAATGTGTTAGTTACTGTAGAGGGAAGGGGGTCAATGTTAATGTGTTAGTTACTGTAGAGGTGAAGGGGGTCAATGTTAATGTGTTAGTTACTGTAGAGGGAGGGGGTCAAGGGTTAATGTGTTAGTTACTGTAGAGGGAAGGGGGTCAATGTTAATGTGTTAGTTACTGTAGAGGGAAGGGGGTCAATGTTAATGTGTTAGTTACTGTAGAGGGAGGGGGTCAATGTGTTAGTTACTGTAGAGGGAAGGGGTCAATGTTAATGTGTTAGTTACTGTAGAGGGGAGGGGGTCAATGTTAATGTGTTAGTTACTGTAGAGGGGAGGGGGTCAAGGGTTAATGTGTTAGTTACTGTAGAGGGAAGGGGGGTCAATGTTAATGTGTTAGTTACTGTAGAGGGAGGGGGTCAAGGGTTAATGTGTTAGTTACTATAGAGGGAAGGGGGTCAATGTTAATGTGTTAGTTACTGTAGAGGGGAGGGCGTCAATGTGTTAGTTACTGTAGAGGGAAGGGGTCAATGTTAATGTGTTAGTTACTGTAGAGGGAAGGGGGTCAATGTTAATGTGTTAGTTACTGTAGAGGGAAGGGGGTCAATGTGTTAGTTACTATAGAGGGGGAGGGGGTCAATGTTAATGTGTTAGTTACTGTAGAGGGAGGGGGTCAAGGGTTAATGTGTTAGTTACTGTAGAGGGAAGGGGTCAATGTTAATGTGTTAGTTACTGTAGAGGGAAGGGGTCAATGTTAATGTGTTAGTTACTGTAGAGGGGAGGGGGTCAAGGGTTAATGTGTTAGTTACTGTAGAGGGAAGGGGGTCAATGTTAATGTGTTAGTTACTGTAGAGGGGAGGGGTCAAAGGTTAATGTGTTAGTTACTCTAGAGGGGAGGGGGTCAATGTTAATGTGTTAGTTACTGTAGAGGGGAGGGGGTCAAGGGTTAATGTGTTAGTTACTATAGAGGGAAGGGGGTCAATGTTAATGTGTTAGTTACTGTAGAGGGAGGGGGTCAATGTGTTAGTTACTGTAGAGGGAAGGGGGTCAATGTTAATGTGTTAGTTACTGTAGAGGGAAGGGGGTCAATGTTAATGTGTTAGTTACTGTAGAGGGAAGGGGGTCAATGTGTTAGTTACTATAGAGGGGAGGGGGTGAATGTTAATGTGTTAGTTACTGTAGAGGGAGGGGTCAATGTTAATGTGTTAGTTACTGTAGAGGGAAGGGGGTCAATGTTAATGTGTTAGTTACTGTAGAGGGAAGGGGGTCAATGTGTTAGTTACTATAGAGGGAGGGGGTGAATGTTAATGTGTTAGTTACTGTAGAGGGAGGGGGTCAATGTTAATGGGTCAAGGGGGGTTAATGTGTTAGTTACTGTAGAGGGAAGGGGGTCAATGTTAATGTGTTAGTTACTGTAGAGGGGAGGGGGTCAAAGGTTAATGTGTTAGTTACTCTAGAGGGAGGGGGTCAAGGGTTAATGTGTTAGTTACTGTAGAGGGAGGGGGTCAATGTAAATGTGTTAGTTACTGTAGAGGGAAGGGGGTCAATGTAAATGTGTTAGTTACTGTAGAGGGGAGGGGGGGTTAATGTGTTAGTTACTGTAGAAGGGGGTCAATGTTAATGTGTTAGTTACTGTAGAGGGAAGGGGGTCAATGTGTTAGTTACTGTAGAGGGGAGGGGGTCAAGGGTTAATGTGTTAGTTACTGTAGAGGGAAGGGGGTCAATGTGTTAATGTGTTAGTTACTGTAGAGAGGGAGGGGTCAATGTAAATGTGTTAGTTACTGTAGAGGGGAGGGGGTCAATGTAAATGTGTTAGTTACTGTAGAGGGAAGGGGGTCAATGTGTTAGTTACTGTAGAGGGAAGGGGGTCAAATGTTAGTTACTGTAGAGGGAAGGGGGTCAATGTGTTAGTTACTGTAGAGGGAAGGGGGGTCAATGTGTTAGTTACTGTAGAGGGAGGGGGTCAATGTGTTAGTTACTGTAGAGGGAAGGGGGTCAATGTATTAGTTACTGTAGAGGGGATGGGGTCAATGTGTTAGTTACTGTAGAGGGAAGGGGGTCAATGTAAATGTGTTAGTTACTGTAGAGGGAAGGGGAGTCAATGTGTTAGTTACTGTAGAGGGAAGGGGTCAATGTGTTAGTTACTGTAGAGGGGGGAGGGGGTCAATGTGTTAGTTACTGTAGAGGGAAGGTCAATGTAAATGTGTTAGTTACTGTAGAGGGAAGGGGGGTCAATGTGTTAGTTACTGTAGAGGGAGGGGTCAATGTGTTAGTTACTGTAGAGGGAAGGGGGTCAATGTGTTAGTTACTGTAGAGGGGAGGGGGTCAATGTGTTAGTTACTGTAGAGGGAGGGGGTCAATGTGTTAGTTACTATAGAGGGAGGGGGTCAATGTGTTAGTTACTGTAGAGGGAGGGGTCTATGTGATAGTTACTGTAGAGGGAGAGGGTCAATGTGTTAGTTACTGTAGAGGGAGGGGGTCAATGTGTTAGTTACTGTAGAGGGAGGGGGTCTATGTGTTAGTTACTGTAGAGGGGAGGGGGTCAATGTGTTAGTTACTGTAGAGGGAGGGGTCAATGTGTTAGTTACTGTAGAGGGAGGGGGTCAATGTGTTAGTTACTGTAGAGGGAGGGGGTCAATGTGTTAGTTACTGTAGAGGGGAGGGGTCAATGTGTTAGTTACTGTAGAGGGAGGGGGTCAATGTGTTAGTTACTGTAGAGGGAAGGGGGTCAATGTATTAGTTACTGTAGAGGGAAGGGGGTCAATGTTAATGTGTTAGTTACTGTAGAGGGAAGGGGGGGTTAATGTGTTAGTTACTGTAGAGGGTCAAGGGGTCAATGTCAATGTGTTAGTTACTGTAGAGGGAAGGGGGTCAATGTATTAGTTACTGTAGAGGGAGGGGTCAATGTGTTAGTTACTGTAGAGGGAAGGGGGTCAATGTGTTAGTTACTGTAGAGGGAAGGGGGTCAATGTGTTAGTTACTGTAGAGGGAGGGGGTCAATGTTTTAGTTACTGTAGAGGGAAGGGGGTCAATGTTAATGTGTTAGTTACTGTAGAGGGAGGGGGTCAATGTGTTAGTTACTGTAGAGGGAAGGGGTCAATGTGTTAGTTACTGTAGAGGGAAGGGGGTCAATGTGTTAGTTACTGTAGAGGGGAGGGGGTCAAGGGTTAATGTGTTAGTTACTGTAGAGGGGAGGGGGTCAATGTTAATTAGTTACTGTAGAGGGAAGGGGGTCAATGTTACTGTAGACTGGGAAGGGGGTCAATGTTAATGTGTTAGTTACTGTAGA
>NW_025746404.1:5000-85000 GCF_021184085.1 Oncorhynchus gorbuscha
ACCAGTATCTACCGTGGTTAGGAGGGTTCAGGGTACAGTATCTACCGTGTTGAGGAGGGTTTCAGGGTACCAGTATCTATTGTGGTGAGGAGGGGTTCAGGGTACCAGTATCTATTGTGGTGAGGAGGGGTTCAGGGTACCAGTATCTACCGTGGTTAGGAGGGTTCAGGGTACCAGTATCTACCGTGGTGAGGAGGTTCAGGGTACCAGTATCTACCGTGGTGAGGAGGGGTTCAGGGTACCAGTATCTACCGTGGTGAGGAGATGAGGAGGGGTTCAGGGTACAGTATCTACCATGGTGAGGAGAGGGATGAGGGTTCCAGGGTACCAGTATCTACCGTGGTGAGGAGGGTTCAGGGTACCAGTATCAGTGGTGAGGGAGGGTTCAGGTTTCCAGTATCTACCGTGGTGAGGAGGGGAGGAGGGGTTCAGGGTACCAGTATCTACCATGGTGAGGGAGGTTCAGGGTACCAGTATCTACCATGGTGAGGAGAGTTCAGGGTACCAGTATCTACCGTGGTGAGGAGGGTTCAGGGTACCAGAATCTACCGTGGTGAGGAGGGGAGGAGGGGTTCAGGGTACCAGTATCTACCGTGTTGAGGAGGGGAGGGAGGGTTCAGGGTACCAGTATCTACCGTGGTGAGGGAGGGGTTCAGGGTACCAGTATCTACCGTGGTGAGGAGGGTTCAAGGTACCAGTATCTACCGTGGTGAGGGGAGGGGAGGGGTTCAGGGTACCAGTATCTACCATGGTGAGGAGGGTTTCAGGGTACCAGTATCTATTGTGGTGAGGAGGGGTTCAGGGTACCAGTATCTATTGTGGTGAGGAGGGGTTCAGGGTACCAGTATCTACCATGGTGAGGAGGGGTTCAGGGTACCAGTATCTACCGTGGTGAGGAGAGTTCAGGTACCAGTATCTACCGTGGTGAGGAGGGGTTCAGGGCACCAGTATCTACCATGGTGAGGAGGATTTCAGGGTACCAGTATCTATTGTGGTGAGGAGGGGTTCAGGGTACCAGTATCTACCGTGGTGAGGAGGGTTCAGGGTACCCAGTATCTACTGTGGTTTGAGGGAGGGTTGGGGTACCAGTATCTACCGTGTTGAGGAGGAGGAGGGTTCAGGGTACCAGTATCTACCATAGTGAGGAGGAGGAGGTTCAGGGTTGCCAGTATATCCTGTGTTGGGGGGGTTTAAAACAGACCCCAGACCCTCCTCACATAATGAGTTGTTGATGATGTCTGTTAAAACACCAGTCAGGAGTTAGACTGAGTTGCGATGCAGCAACACTGATTGTGGAAGGCATCATGTTAATATGTTGTTGTTGTTGTCAACATGGTGTTGTATGGTGTTGCAGTACGACCAACAGTCCACAGAAATGATGGAAGCTTTCAGCACACTTCTATTCCCTTTGGTTGCACTCTCTCTCTCTCTCTCTCTCTTGCTCTCTCTCTCTGTCTCTCTCTCTCTCTCTCTCTCTCTCTCTGTCTCTCTCTCTCTCTGTCTCTCTCTCTCTCTCTATATATATATATCTATTATATATATCTCTCTCTCGCTCTCTTGCTCTCTCTCTGTCTCTCTCTCTCTCTCTCTCTCTCTCTCTCTCTCTCTCTCTCTCTCTCTATATATATATATATCTCTCTCTCTCAAGCCTGTCAGTCACAGTAAGCCAGCCAATAAGTCATTCATTCAGCCAATCAGCCACAGTACGTGCCAGTCACAGTCAGCCAGCTAGTCAGTCAGTCGGTGGCTATGTCTCAGGATTGTTCAACGGTCTCCATGACTACGGTTTCCAAATGCCTGGAACTTTCCCCAAATTTCCTGCTTTCCCAGAAATCCTGTTTTAAAGATTCCTTTTATTAAGGTGGAATAAGCAGGAAATGCCAGAATCATACAATCAGTTAACAGCATTCTGCATCCTTACTCGTGACGGTAGTGACCAGATAGGTGAAGGATATGGTAGACTGCTGTGGTAGACTGCTGTGGTAGACTGCTGTGGTAGACTGTTGTGGTAGACTGCTGTGGTAGACTGCTGTGGTAGACTGATGTGGTAGACTGCTGTGGTAGACTGCTGTGGTAGACTGCTGTGGTAGACTGCTGTGGTAGACTGCTGTGGTAGACTGCTGTGGTGGACTGCTGTGGTGGACTGCTGTGGTAGACTGCTGTGGTAGACTGCTGTGGTAGACTGCTGTGGTAGACTGCTGTGGTAGACTGCTGTGGTAGACTGCTGTGGTAGACTGCTTTAAAGTTGGCCACCATTTTGTTGTTGTAGTTAAAGTGATTTCAGACATGTCCTGAGGGAACTGAATCGCTGTGTCTGTTAAAGTCAGTCAGGAACCTTGTTTCATGTTCATTACAGACAAAAACCAAACCCTGGCAATGACAATGTGAGTGTATGCAATTACTGTCTCTCTCACTGCTTGTTCTCTTCTTCTTCAGTCACCCTCTGTCCTACTCAGTCCTTCTTCTCTCCTCGCTTTCACTGTCACTCTCCCCCTGTGTCCTCTCGTTTCCTCCCTGTGTCCTCTCGTTTCCTCCCTGGTCCTCCTTTCTCTCAGAGTTCCAGTCAGTTACTGTCACTCCTCCTCCTCCTCCTCCTCCTCTTCCTCTTCCTCCTCCATAAAGGATTGTTTCATACTAAAACCTACTGTGTCGTAATCCACACAACACAGGCATTGCTTTGGGTAATTTAAATAAATCCTGAATTCCACTCTCCAAAATGTTTTTTTTTTTGTTGTTTTTTTTGTAAACCTTATCTTTGTTAATATAGGACAGGGGTATTCAACTCTGACCCTACGAGGTCTGGAGCCTGCTGGTGTTCTGTTCTACCTGATCATTAATATCACCCACCTGGTGTCCCAGGTCTAAATCAGGCCTTGAACATTAATATCACCCCACCTGGTGTCCCAGGTCTAAATCAGGCCCTGATCATTAATATCACCCCACCTGTTGTCCCAGGTCTAAATCAGGCCCTGATCATTAATATCACCCCACCTGGTGTCCCAGGTCTAAATCAGGCCCTGATCATTAATATCACCCACCTGGTGTCCCAGGTCTAAATCAGGCCCTGATCATTAACATCACCCCACCTGGTGTCCCAGGTCTAAATCAGGCCCTGATCATTAATATCACCCCACCTGGTGTCCCAGGTCTAAATCAGGCCCTGATCATTAATATCACCCCACCTGGTGTCCCAGGTCTAAATCAGGCCCTGATCATTAATATCACCCCACCTGGTGTCCCAGGTCTAAATCAGGCCCTGATCATTAATATCACCCCACCTGGTGTCCCAGGTCTAAATCAGGCCCTTGAACATTAACATCACCCACCTGGTGTCCCAGGTCTAAATCAGGCCCTGATCATTAATATCACCCCACCTGGTGTCCCAGGTCTAAATCAGGCCCTGATCATTAATATCACCCCACCTGGTGTCCCAGGTCTAAATCAGGCCCTGATCATTAATATCACCCCACCTGGTGTCCCAGGTCTAAATCAGGCCCTGATCATTAATATCACCCCACCTGGTGTCCCAGGTCTAAATCAGGCCCTGATCATTAATATCACCCCACCTGGTCCTTAATTAGAGGGCAACAATGAAAACAGGCAGTGGAACAGTTGTTGTTGTTGATACAGAATATGCTTCCTAGTAAAGCCACTTTTAGGCTTTGAGTTCTGTTATGTTACGAGTTCTAATGTACAGGAAAGTATTCAGACCCCTTGACTTTTTTTAACCTGTTTTGTAGCGTTACAGCCTTATGCTAAAATTGATTACATTATTTTTTTTCTCTCATAAACCTACACACAATAACCCATAGCGGCATAGAAAAAAAACTGGTTTTTAGCCATTTATTTTGCTAATGTATTAAAAAAAATCAACAGAAATCACATTTACATAAGTATTCAGACCCTTTACACCTGCACCTTTGGCAGTAATTACAGCCTTGAGGGTTCAAGTCCGGGCTCTGGCTGGGCCACTCAAGGACATTCAGAGACTTATCCCGAAGCAGCTCCTGCGTTGTCTTGGCTGTGTGCTTAGGTTCGTTGTCCTGTTGGATGGTGAACCTTCGCCCCAGGCTGAGGTCTTGAGCCATTCCGTAAAAACCCTGTCTCCTGTCTCTGTTTACGTGTAGGTATGTACGGCAGGACCAAATCGGAAAGACATGAGAAAGCCCATGTAATGCTTTGTAGTTTAGCAGTAAAACCTTGAAATCAGCCCTAACCTAAACAGGAAGCCAGTGTAGGAGGCTAGCACTGTAGTAATATGATCAAATGTTTTGGTTCTAGTCAGGATTCTAGCAGCCGTATTTAGCACCAACTGAAGTTTATTTAGTGCTTTATCCGGGTAGCCGGAAAGTAGAGCATTGCAGTAGTCTAACCCAGAAGTGACAAAAGCATGGATTAATTTTTCTGCATCATTTTTGGACAGAGAGTTTCTGATTTTTGCAATGTTACGTAGATGGAAAAAAGCTGTCCTTGAAATGGTCTTGATATGTTCTTCAAAAGAGAGTTCAGGGTCCAGAGTAACACCGAGGTCCTTCAGTTTTATTTGAGACGGCTGCTCTAACTGAGGTTGATTTGTCAGCAGGTTTTCATCAAGGATTTCTCTGTTCTTTGCTCCGTTCATCTTTGCCTCGATCCCGACGAAAACAACCCCACAGCATGATGCTGCCACCACCATGCTTCATCATACGGAAGGTGCCAGGTTTACTCCAGACATGATGCTGCCACCACCATGCTTCATCATAGGGAAGGTGCCAGGTTTCCTCCAGACATGATGCTGCCACCACCATGCTTCATCATAGGGAAGGTGCCAGGTTTCCTCCAGATATGATGCTGCCACCACCATGCTTCATCATAGGGAAGGTGCCAGGTTTCCTCCAGATGTGACTCTTGCCATTCAGGACGAAATAGTTGAATCTTGGTTTCATCAGACCAGAGAGTCTTGTTTCTCATGGTCTGAGAGTCTTTACGTGCATTTTGGCAAACTCCAAGCGGGCTTTCATGTGCCTTTTACTAAGTGGTTTCCGTCTGGCCACTCTACCATAAAGGCCTGATTGGTAGAGTGCTGAAGGGATGGTTGTTCTGGAAGGTTCTCCCATCTCCACAGAGGAACTCCAGAGCTCTGTCAGAGTGACCATTAGGTTCTTGGTCACCTCCCTGACAAAGGCCCTTCTCTCCCGATTGCTCAGTTTGGCCTGGCGGCCAGCTCTAGGAAGAGTCTTGGTGGTTCCAAACTTCTTCCATTTAAGAATGATGGAGGCCACTGTGTTCTTGGGGACCTTCAATGCTGCAGAAACGTTTTGGTACCCTTCCCCAGATCTGTGCCTCGACGCATTCCTGTCTCGGATCTCTACGGACAATTCCTTCGACCTCATGGCTTGGTTTTGCTCTGACATGCACTGTCAACTGTGGAACCTTATATAGACAGGTGTGTGCCTTTCCAAATCATGTCCAATCAATAGCATTTACCACAGGTGGACTCCAATCAAGTTGTAGAAACATCTCAAGGATGATCAATGGAAACAAGATGCACCTGAGCTCAATTTCAAGTTTCATAGCGAAGGGTCTGAATACTTACCTAAATGTCATATTTCAGTTTTGTATTGTTAATGCATTTGCAGCATCGTTCATTGTCATTATGGGGTATTGTGATGTCATTATGGGGTATTGTGATGTCATTATGGGGTATTGTGATGTCATTGTGGGGTATTGTGATGTCATTATGGGGTATTGTGATGTCATTATGGGGTATTGTGATGTCATTATGGGGTATTGTGATGTCATTATGGGGTATTGTGATGTCATTATGGGGTATTGTGATGTCATTGTGGGGTATTGTGATGTCATTATGGGGGTATTGTGATGTCATTATGGGGTATTTTGATGTCATTATGGGGGTATTGTGATGTCATTATGGGGGTATTGTGATGTCATTATGGGGTATTTTGATGTCATTATGGGGGTATTGTGATGTCATTATGGGGTATTTTGATGTCATTATGGGGTATTGTGATGTCATTATGGGGTATTGTGATGTCATTATGGGGGTATTGTGATGTCATTATGGGGTATTTTGATGTCATTATGGGGTATTGTGATGTCATTATGGGGTATTTTGATGTCATTATGGGGGTATTGTGATGTCATTATGGGGTATTGTGATGTCATTATGGGGTATTGTGAGTAGATTGCTGAGGATTTTGTTTTTCATACATTTTAGAATAAGGCTGTAACGTAACAAAATGTGTGAAAAGTCAAGGGGTCTGAATACTTTCCGAAGGCCCTGTATGTGATTACCGAATCTGTTTGTCTGAGTGAGGGATGGTTATAGATGTTTCTAGTCACACTTTATAAATCAAATATATTTATAAAGCCCTTTTTACATCAGCAGATGTCACAAAGTGCTGCACAGAAACACAGCCTAAAACCCCAAACAGCAAGCAATGCAGAGGTAGAAGCACGGGGGGGGATGATATCACCAGACCACAAACTTACTACCACAAGTAGTAAGTGACTCAGCCCCTGTAATCAGGTCAGATGCAGAGAATCCCAGTGGAGAGAGGGGAACCGGCCAGGCAGAGACAGCAAGGGCGGTTCGTCATGCCAGTGCCTTGCCATTCACCTTCACACCCCTGGGCCATAGGAGTCTTCAGTACAGACTTAAAGGTCAAGACCAAGTCTACGTCTCTCACATGGATAAGCAGACCGTTCCATAAAAATGGAAGCTCTATAGGAGAAAACCCTGCCTCCTGCTGTTTGCTTAGAAATTCTAGGGGAAATTAGGAGGCCTGCGTCTTGTGACCGTAGCGTACGTGTAGGTATGTACGGCAGGACCAAATCAGAGAGATAGGTAGGAGCAAGCCCATGTAATGCTTTGTAGCATAGCAGTAAAACCTTGAAATCAGCCCTCGCCTTGACAGGAATCCAGTGTAGAAAGGCAAGCACTGTAGCAATAGGCTTGAATTTTCGGGTTCGAGTCAAGATTCTAGCAGCCGTGTTGAGAACTAGCTGATGTTTATGTAGTTCTTTATCCGGGTAGCCAGACAGTAGAGTGTTGCAGTAGTCTAATATAGAAGTAGCCAGACAGTAGAGCATTGCAGTAGTCTAATATAGAAGTAGCCAGACAGTAGAGTGTTGCAGTAGTCTAATATAGAAGTAGCCAGACAGTAGAGCATTGCAGTAGTCTAAAATAGAAGTAGCCAGACAGTAGAGCATTGCAGTAGTCTAATATAGAAGTAGCCAGACAGTAGAGCATTGCAGTAGTCTAATATAGAAGTAGCCAGACAGTAGAGCATTGCAGTAGTCTAATATAGAAGTAGCCAGACAGTAGAGCATTGCAGTAGTCTAATATAGAAGTAGCCAGACAGTAGAGCATTGCAGTAGTCTAATATAGAAGTAGCCAGACAGTAGAGCATTGCAGTAGTCTAATATAGAAGTAGCCAGACAGTAGAGCATTGCAGTAGTCTAATATAGAAGTAGCCAGACAGTAGAGCATTGCAGTAGTCTACTATAGAAGTAGCCAGACAGTAGAGCATTGCAGTAGTCTGATATAGAAGTAGCCAGACAGTAGAGTGTTGCAGTAGTCTAATATAGAAGTAGCCAGACAGTAGAGCATTGCAGTAGTCTAATATAGAAGTAGCCAGACAGTAGAGTGTTGCAGTAGTCTGATATAGAAGTAGCCAGACAGTAGAGTGTTGCCGTAGTCTAATATAGAAGTAGCCAGACTGTAGAGCATTGCAGTAGTCGTAGTAGTACTTATTGTCAATAAACCATGTTGGACTGGTCACTAGTACAGGACAGTTAACCATGTTGGACTGGTCACTAGTACAGGACAGTTAACCATGTTGGACTGGTCACTAGTACAGGACAGTCAACCATGTTGGACTGGTCACTAGTACAGGACAGTTAACCATGTTGGACTGGTCACTAGTACAGGACAGTTAACCATGTTGGACCACTAGTACAGGACAGTTAACCATGTTGGACTGGTCACTAGTACAGGACAGTTAACCATGTTGGACCGCTAGTACAGGACAGTTAACCATGTTGGACTGGTCACTAGTACAGGACAGTTAAACATGTTGGACTGGTCACTAGTACAGGACAGTTAACCATGTTGGACTGGTCACTAGTACAGGACAGTCAACCATGTTGGACTGGTCACTAGTACAGGACAGTTAACCATGTTGGACTGGTCACTAGTACAGGACAGTTAACCATGTTGGACCACTAGTACAGGACAGTTAACCATGTTGGACTGGTCACTAGTACAGGACAGTTAACCATGTTGGACTGCTAGTACAGGACAGTTAACCATGTTGGACTGGTCACTAGTACAGGACAGTTAAACATGTTGGGCCACTAGTACAGGACAGTTAACCATGTTGGACCACTAGTACAGGACAGTTAACCATGTTGGACTGGTCACTAGTACAGGACAGTTAACCATGTTGGACTGGTCACTAGTACAGGACAGTTAACCATGTTGGACTGGTCACTAGTACAGGACAGTCAACCATGTTGGACCACAAGTACAGGACAGTTAACCATGTTGGACTGGTCACTAGTACAGGACAGTTAACCATGATGGACTGGTCACTAGTACAGGACAGTTAACCATGTTGGACTGGTCACTAGTACAGGACAGTTAACCATGTTGGACTGGTCACTAGTACAGGACAGTTAACCATGTTGGACTGGTCACTAGTAAAGGACAGTTAACCATGTTGGGCCACTAGTACAGGACAGTTAACCATGTTGGACTGGTCACTAGTACAGGACAGTTAACCATGTTGGGTCACTAGTACAGGACAGTTAACCATGTTGGGCCACTAGTACAGGACAGTTAACCATGTTGGACCACTAGTACAGGACAGTTAACCATGTTGAACTGGTCACTAGTACAGGACAGTTAACCATGTTGGACTGGTCACTAGTACAGGACAGTTAACCATGTTGGACTGGTCACTAGTACAGGGCAGTTAACCATGTTGAACTGGTCACTAGTACAGGACAGTTAACCATGTTGGACTGGTCACTAGTACAGGACAGTTAACCATGTTGGGCCACTAGTACAGGACAGTTAACCATGTTGGACTGGTCACTAGTACAGGACAGTTAACCATGTTGGACTGGTCACTAGTACAGGACAGTTAACCATGTTGGACGGGTCACTAGTACAGGACAGTTAACCATGTTGGACTGGTCACTAGTACAGGACAGTCAACCATGTTGGACTGGTCACTAGTACAGGACAGTTAACCATGTTGGACTGGTCACTAGTACAGGACAGTTAACCATGTTGGACCACTAGTACAGGACAGTTAACCATGTTGGACTGGTCACTAGTACAGGACAGTTAACCATGTTGGACCACTAGTACAGGACAGTTAACCATGTTGGACTGGTCACTAGTACAGGACAGTTAAACATGTTGGGCCACTAGTACAGGACAGTTAACCATGTTGGACCACTAGTACAGGACAGTTAACCATGTTGGACTGGTCACTAGTACAGGACAGTTAACCATGTTGGACTGGTCACTAGTACAGGACAGTTAACCATGTTGGACTGGTCACTAGTACAGGACAGTCAACCATGTTGGACCACTAGTACAGGACAGTTAACCATGTTGGACTGGTCACTAGTACAGGACAGTTAACCATGTTGGACTGGTCACTAGTACAGGACAGTTAACCATGTTGGACCACTAGTACAGGACAGTTAACCATGTTGGACTGGTCACTAGTACAGGACAGTTAACCATGTTGGGCCACTAGTACAGGACAGTTAACCATGTTGGACTGGTCACTAGTACAGGACAGTTAACCATGTTGGCCTGGTCACTAGTACAGGACAGTTAACCATGTTGGACTGGTCACTAGTACAGGACAGTTAACCATGATGGACTGGTCACTAGTACAGGACAGTTAACCATGTTGGACTGGTCACTAGTACAGGACAGTTAACCATGTTGGGCCACTAGTACAGGACAGTTAACCATGTTGGACTGGTCACTAGTACAGGACAGTTAACCATGTTGGGCCACTAGTACAGGACAGTTAACCATGTTGGACTGGTCACTAGTACAGGACAGTTAACCATGTTGGGCTGGTCACTAGTACAGGACAGTTAACCATGTTGGGCCACTAGTACAGGACAGTTAACCATGTTGGACCACTAGTACAGGACAGTTAACCATGTTGGACCACTAGTACAGGACAGTTAACCATGTTGGACTGGTCACTAGTGTAGGACAGTTAACCATGTTGGACTGGTCACTAGTACAGGACAGTTAACCATGTTGGACTGGTCACTAGTACAGGACAGTTAACCATGTTGGGCTGGTCACTAGTACAGGACAGTTAACCATGTTGGGCCACTAGTACAGGACAGTTAACCATGTTGGACTGGTCACTAGTACAGGACAGTTAACCATGTTGGGCTGGTCACTAGTACAGGACAGTTAACCATGTTGGGCCACTAGTACAGGACAGTTAACCATGTTGGACCACTAGTACAGGACAGTTAACCATGTTGGACCACTAGTACAGGACAGTTAACCATGTTGGGCCACTAGTACAGGACAGTCAACCATGTTAGGCCACTAGTACAGGACAGTTAACCATGTTGGACTGGTCACTAGTACAGGACAGTTAACCATGTTGGACTGGTCACTAGTACAGGACAGTTAACCATGTTGGGCTGGTCACTAGTACAGGACAGTTAACCATGTTGGGCCACTAGTACAGGACAGTTAACCATGTTGGACCGGTCACTAGTACAGGACAGTTAACCATGTTGGGCTGGTCACTAGTACAGGACAGTTAACCATGTTGGGCCACTAGTACAGGACAGTTAACCATGTTGGACCACTAGTACAGGACAGTTAACCATGTTGGACCACTAGTACAGGACAGTTAACCATGTTGGGCCACTAGTACAGGACAGTCAACCATGTTAGGCCACTAGTACAGGACAGTTAACCATGTTGGACTGGTCACTAGTACAGGACAGTTAACCATGTTGGACTGGTCACTAGTACAGGACAGTTAACCATGTTGGGCTGGTCACTAGTACAGGACAGTTAACCATGTTGGACCACTAGTACAGGACAGTTAACCATGTTGGACTGGTCACTAGTACAGGACAGTTAACCATGTTGGACTGGTCACTAGTACAGGACAGTTAACCATGTTGGACTGGTCACTAGTACAGGACAGTCAACCATGTTGGACCACTAGTACAGGACAGTTAACCATGTTGGACTGGTCACTAGTACAGGACAGTTAACCATGTTGGACTGGTCACTAGTACAGGACAGTTAATCATGTTGGACCACTAGTACAGGACAGTTAACCATGTTGGACTGGTCACTAGTACAGGACAGTTAACCATGTTGGCCTGGTCACTAGTACAGGACAGTTAACCATGTTGGACTGGTCACTAGTACAGGACAGTTAACCATGATGGACTGGTCACTAGTACAGGACAGTTAACCATGTTGGACTGGTCACTAGTACAGGACAGTTAACCATGTTGGGCCACTAGTACAGGACAGTTAACCATGTTGGACTGGTCACTAGTACAGGACAGTTAACCATGTTGGACTGGTCACTAGTACAGGACAGTTAACCATGTTGGGCTGGTCACTAGTACAGGACAGTTAACCATGTTGGGCCACTAGTACAGGACAGTTAACCATGTTGGACCACTAGTACAGGACAGTTAACCATGTTGGACTGGTCACTAGTACAGGACAGTTAACCATGTTGGACTGGTCACTAGTACAGGACAGTTAACCATGTTGGACTGGTCACTAGTACAGGACAGTCAACCATGTTGGACCACTAGTACAGGACAGTTAACCATGTTGGACTGGTCACTAGTACAGGACAGTTAACCATGTTGGACTGGTCACTAGTACAGGACAGTTAACCATGTTGGACCACTAGTACAGGACAGTTAACCATGTTGGACTGGTCACTAGTACAGGACAGTTAACCATGTTGGGCCACTAGTACAGGACAGTTAACCATGTTGGACTGGTCACTAGTACAGGACAGTTAACCATGTTGGCCTGGTCACTAGTACAGGACAGTTAACCATGTTGGACTGGTCACTAGTACAGGACAGTTAACCATGATGGACTGGTCACTAGTACAGGACAGTTAACCATGTTGGACTGGTCACTAGTACAGGACAGTTAACCATGTTGGGCCACTAGTACAGGACAGTTAACCATGTTGGACTGGTCACTAGTACAGGACAGTTAACCATGTTGGGCCACTAGTACAGGACAGTTAACCATGTTGGACTGGTCACTAGTACAGGACAGTTAACCATGTTGGGCTGGTCACTAGTACAGGACAGTTAACCATGTTGGGCCACTAGTACAGGACAGTTAACCATGTTGGACCACTAGTACAGGACAGTTAACCATGTTGGACCACTAGTACAGGACAGTTAACCATGTTGGACTGGTCACTAGTGTAGGACAGTTAACCATGTTGGACTGGTCACTAGTACAGGACAGTTAACCATGTTGGACTGGTCACTAGTACAGGACAGTTAACCATGTTGGGCTGGTCACTAGTACAGGACAGTTAACCATGTTGGGCCACTAGTACAGGACAGTTAACCATGTTGGACTGGTCACTAGTACAGGACAGTTAACCATGTTGGGCTGGTCACTAGTACAGGACAGTTAACCATGTTGGGCCACTAGTACAGGACAGTTAACCATGTTGGACCACTAGTACAGGACAGTTAACCATGTTGGACCACTAGTACAGGACAGTTAACCATGTTGGGCCACTAGTACAGGACAGTCAACCATGTTAGGCCACTAGTACAGGACAGTTAACCATGTTGGACTGGTCACTAGTACAGGACAGTTAACCATGTTGGACTGGTCACTAGTACAGGACAGTTAACCATGTTGGGCTGGTCACTAGTACAGGACAGTTAACCATGTTGGGCCACTAGTACAGGACAGTTAACCATGTTGGACCGGTCACTAGTACAGGACAGTTAACCATGTTGGGCTGGTCACTAGTACAGGACAGTTAACCATGTTGGGCCACTAGTACAGGACAGTTAACCATGTTGGACCACTAGTACAGGACAGTTAACCATGTTGGACCACTAGTACAGGACAGTTAACCATGTTGGGCCACTAGTACAGGACAGTCAACCATGTTAGGCCACTAGTACAGGACAGTTAACCATGTTGGACTGGTCACTAGTACAGGACAGTTAACCATGTTGGACTGGTCACTAGTACAGGACAGTTAACCATGTTGGGCTGGTCACTAGTACAGGACAGTTAACCATGTTGGACCACTAGTACAGGACAGTTAACCATGTTGGACTGGTCACTAGTACAGGACAGTTAACCATGTTGGACTGGTCACTAGTACAGGACAGTTAACCATGTTGGACTGGTCACTAGTACAGGACAGTCAACCATGTTGGACCACTAGTACAGGACAGTTAACCATGTTGGACTGGTCACTAGTACAGGACAGTTAACCATGTTGGACTGGTCACTAGTACAGGACAGTTAATCATGTTGGACCACTAGTACAGGACAGTTAACCATGTTGGACTGGTCACTAGTACAGGACAGTTAACCATGTTGGCCTGGTCACTAGTACAGGACAGTTAACCATGTTGGACTGGTCACTAGTACAGGACAGTTAACCATGATGGACTGGTCACTAGTACAGGACAGTTAACCATGTTGGACTGGTCACTAGTACAGGACAGTTAACCATGTTGGGCCACTAGTACAGGACAGTTAACCATGTTGGACTGGTCACTAGTACAGGACAGTTAACCATGTTGGACTGGTCACTAGTACAGGACAGTTAACCATGTTGGGCTGGTCACTAGTACAGGACAGTTAACCATGTTGGGCCACTAGTACAGGACAGTTAACCATGTTGGACCACTAGTACAGGACAGTTAACCATGTTGGACTGGTCACTAGTACAGGACAGTTAACCATGTTGGGCTGGTCACTAGTACAGGACAGTTAACCATGTTGGGCCACTAGTACAGGACAGTTAACCATGTTGGACCACTAGTACAGGACAGTTAACCATGTTAGGCCACTAGTACAGTACAGTTAACCATGTTGGTCTGGTCACTAGTACAGGACAGTTAACCATGTTGGACTGGTCACTAGTACAGGACAGTTAACCATGTTGGGCTGGTCACTAGTACAGGACAGTTAACCATGTTGGGCCACTAGTACAGGACAGTTAACCATGTTGGACCACTAGTACAGGACAGTTAACCATGTTAGGCCACTAGTACAGGACAGTTAACCATGTTGGACCACTAGTACAGGACAGTTAACCATGTTGGGCCACTAGTACAGGACAGTCAACCATGTTAGGCCACTAGTACAGGACAGTTAACCATGTTGGACTGGTGACTAGTACAGGACAGTTAACCATGTTGGACTGGTCACTAGTACAGGACAGTTAACCATGTTGGGCTGGTCACTAGTACAGGACAGTTAACCATGTTGGGCTGGTCACTAGTACAGGACAGTTAACCATGTTGGACCACTAGTACAGGACAGTTAACCATGTTAGGCCACTAGTACAGGACAGTTAACCATGTTGGACCACTAGTACAGGACAGTTAACCATGTTGGACCACTAGTACAGGACAGTTAACCATGTTGGACCACTAGTACAGGACAGTTAACCATGTTAGGCCACTAGTACAGGACAGTTAACCATGTTGGACCACTAGTACAGGACAGTTAACCATGTTAGGCCACTAGTACAGGACAGTTAACCATGTTGGACCACTAGTACAGGACAGTTAACCATGTTGGGCCACTAGTACAGGACAGTTAACCATGTTGGACCACTAGTACAGGACAGTTAACCATGTTGGACCACTAGTACAGGACAGTTAACCATGTTGGACTGGTCACTAGTACAGGACAGTTAACCATGTTGGACTGCTAGTACAGGACAGTTAACCATGTTGGACTGGTCACTAGTACAGGACAGTTAAACATGTTGGGCCACTAGTACAGGACAGTTAACCATGTTGGACCACTAGTACAGGACAGTTAACCATGTTGGACTGGTCACTAGTACAGGACAGTTAACCATGTTGGACTGGTCACTAGTACAGGACAGTTAACCATGTTGGACTGGTCACTAGTACAGGACAGTCAACCATGTTGGACCACAAGTACAGGACAGTTAACCATGTTGGACTGGTCACTAGTACAGGACAGTTAACCATGATGGACTGGTCACTAGTACAGGACAGTTAACCATGTTGGACTGGTCACTAGTACAGGACAGTTAACCATGTTGGACTGGTCACTAGTACAGGACAGTTAACCATGTTGGACTGGTCACTAGTAAAGGACAGTTAACCATGTTGGGCCACTAGTACAGGACAGTTAACCATGTTGGACTGGTCACTAGTACAGGACAGTTAACCATGTTGGGTCACTAGTACAGGACAGTTAACCATGTTGGGCCACTAGTACAGGACAGTTAACCATGTTGGACCACTAGTACAGGACAGTTAACCATGTTGGACTGGTCACTAGTACAGGACAGTTAACCATGTTGGACTGGTCACTAGTACAGGACAGTTAACCATGTTGGGCTGGTCACTAGTACAGGACAGTTAACCATGTTGGGCCACTAGTACAGGACAGTTAACCATGTTGGACCACTAGTACAGGACAGTTAACCATGTTGGACTGGTCACTAGTACAGGACAGTTAACCATGTTGGGCTGGTCACTAGTACAGGACAGTTAACCATGTTGGGCCACTAGTACAGGACAGTTAACCATGTTGGACCACTAGTACAGGACAGTTAACCATGTTAGGCCACTAGTACAGTACAGTTAACCATGTTGGTCTGGTCACTAGTACAGGACAGTTAACCATGTTGGACTGGTCACTAGTACAGGACAGTTAACCATGTTGGGCTGGTCACTAGTACAGGACAGTTAACCATGTTGGGCCACTAGTACAGGACAGTTAACCATGTTGGACCACTAGTACAGGACAGTTAACCATGTTAGGCCACTAGTACAGGACAGTTAACCATGTTGGACCACTAGTACAGGACAGTTAACCATGTTGGGCCACTAGTACAGGACAGTCAACCATGTTAGGCCACTAGTACAGGACAGTTAACCATGTTGGACTGGTGACTAGTACAGGACAGTTAACCATGTTGGACTGGTCACTAGTACAGGACAGTTAACCATGTTGGGCTGGTCACTAGTACAGGACAGTTAACCATGTTGGGCTGGTCACTAGTACAGGACAGTTAACCATGTTGGACCACTAGTACAGGACAGTTAACCATGTTAGGCCACTAGTACAGGACAGTTAACCATGTTGGACCACTAGTACAGGACAGTTAACCATGTTGGACCACTAGTACAGGACAGTTAACCATGTTGGACCACTAGTACAGGACAGTTAACCATGTTAGGCCACTAGTACAGGACAGTTAACCATGTTGGACCACTAGTACAGGACAGTTAACCATGTTGGGCCACTAGTACAGGACAGTTAACCATGTTGGACCACTAGTACAGGACAGTTAACCATGTTGGGCCACTAGTACAGGACAGTTAACCATGTTGGACCACTAGTACAGGACAGTTAACCATGTTGGACCACTAGTACAGGACAGTTAACCATGTTAGGCCACTAGTACAGGACAGTTAACCATGTTGGACCACTAGTACAGGACAGTTAACCATGTTGGACCACTAGTACAGGACAGTCAACCATGTTAGACCACTAGTACAGGACAGTTAACCATGTTGGACTGGTCACTAGTACAGGACAGTTAACCATGTTGGGCCACTAGTACAGGACAGTTAACCATGTTGGACTGGTCACTAGTACAGGACAGTTAACCATGTTGGACTGGTTACTAGTACAGGACAGTTAACCATGTTGGACGGGTCACTAGTACAGGACAGTTAACCATGTTGGACTGGTCACTAGTACAGGACAGTCAACCATGTTGGACTGGTCACTAGTACAGGACAGTTAACCATGTTGGACTGGTCACTAGTACAGGACAGTTAACCATGTTGGACCACTAGTACAGGACAGTTAACCATGTTGGACTGGTCACTAGTACAGGACAGTTAACCATGTTGGACCACTAGTACAGGACAGTTAACCATGTTGGACTGGTCACTAGTACAGGACAGTTAAACATGTTGGGCCACTAGTACAGGACAGTTAACCATGTTGGACCACTAGTACAGGACAGTTAACCATGTTGGACTGGTCACTAGTACAGGACAGTTAACCATGTTGGACTGGTCACTAGTACAGGACAGTTAACCATGTTGGACTGGTCACTAGTACAGGACAGTTAACCATGTTAGACTGGTCACTAGTACAGGACAGTTAACCATGTTAGGCCACTAGTACAGTACAGTTAACCATGTTGGACTGGTCACTAGTACAGGACAGTTAACCATGTTGGGCTGGTCACTAGTACAGGACAGTTAACCATGTTGGACCACTAGTACAGGACAGTTAACCATGTTAGGCCACTAGTACAGGACAGTTAACCATGTTGGACCACTAGTACAGGACAGTTAACCATGTTGGACCACTAGTACAGGACAGTTAACCATGTTGGACCACTAGTACAGGACAGTTAACCATGTTAGGCCACTAGTACAGGACAGTTAACCATGTTGGACCACTAGTACAGGACAGTTAACCATGTTAGGCCACTAGTACAGGACAGTTAACCATGTTGGACCACTAGTACAGGACAGTTAACCATGTTGGGCCACTAGTACAGGACAGTTAACCATGTTGGACCACTAGTACAGGACAGTTAACCATGTTGGACCACTAGTACAGGACAGTTAACCATGTTAGGCCACTAGTACAGGACAGTTAACCATGTTGGACCACTAGTACAGGACAGTTAACCATGTTGGACCACTAGTACAGGACAGTCAACCATGTTAGACCACTAGTACAGGACAGTTAACCATGTTGGACTGGTCACTAGTACAGGACAGTTAACCATGTTGGGCCACTAGTACAGGACAGTTAACCATGTTGGACTGGTCACTAGTACAGGACAGTTAACCATGTTGGACTGGTCACTAGTACAGGACAGTTAACCATGTTGGACGGGTCACTAGTACAGGACAGTTAACCATGTTGGACTGGTCACTAGTACAGGACAGTTAACCATGTTGGACCACTAGTACAGGACAGTTAACCATGTTGGACTGGTCACTAGTACAGGACAGTTAACCATGTTGGACCACTAGTACAGGACAGGTAACCATGTTGGACTGGTCACTAGTACAGGACAGTTAAACATGTTGGGCCACTAGTACAGGACAGTTAACCATGTTGGACCACTAGTACAGGACAGTTAACCATGTTGGACTGGTCACTAGTACAGGACAGTTAACCATGTTGGACTGGTCACTAGTACAGGACAGTTAACCATGTTGGACTGGTCACTAGTACAGGACAGTTAACCATGTTAGACTGGTCACTAGTACAGGACAGTTAACCATGTTGGACTGGTCACTAGTACAGGACAGTTAACCATGTTGGACTGGTCACTAGTACAGGACAGTTAACCATGTTGGGCTGGTCACTAGTACAGGACAGTTAACCATGTTAGGCCACTAGTACAGGACAGTTAACCATGTTGGACCACTAGTACAGGACAGTTGTTGGCATCCGTGTATGTAAATGCATGTGTGTTTCTGTGTGTTTCAGGTACCAGGACATGAGGAGACAGATCGGCTTTGAGATCAGAGACATGTGGTATAATCTAGGTATGAATCATCTATTTCATGTTCTACATATGTATTCAACTAACGTATGTGACCGCCCGGCTCCATTCGGTGTTTTTTTAAAGTAGCGACTCTGAGCTAGAAAATGGTAGATCAGTAACACTACTGTTGAGGAACAATTGGAAAGTAATTCTGCTTTGGAAGATGATAAACTCGTAACCCCACTTTTGAGAAAATGACCCTTGAATGTTTTGGTACCACTACTGGAGAGCTCTTCTTTCACATGCGAGGCCATTTGCTAAACAGAGTGAGTACCGGCAGTTTAGTAAACAACTAAATATTTCAAGGCTAAAGGCTGGTTTATACTACGTATATCAACATGTCTTTAGACAGTTGTGGCAGTGGCATCATGAACATTAAACTTGTCTTTAACGTTATGAAAAAGTATAAACACAAAAACGATGACATCAGCAGCCCGGTGGTCCAGAATAACATAACAGGTGTATTTTAATACCAATAAACACGTTTAAAACTTGATTTATTAAATGTCAATCTAGCAAACCAGGCAACTAAAAAGCAACTTTCTAAACCATTTCCTGTTCGGTATCTCGCGCGCTATCTAGCTAGCTAACGTTAAGTTAGCTGTATAAACGTTAAGTTAGCTGGCTATTTAACGTTACGTTAGCTGGCTATCCAGTTGAAATAATGACCGTATCATATAGCTTTTTTTTACATTGGATAAAAGTAGAGCCTCTCAGAGCCACAAAATTGTATATCATACCCTGCATTTGAGGAAAAAAATGGGAAACTATTTTTCATTTCAAAGTTGATTAACTTGTAAACTCACTTTTTAAGAAAATTGCCTTTGTATGTTTTGGTATCTAGTGAAGAGCTCCTCTTTGTCTACACCCATTCAGCATCGTTCACACCCTCTTAAGCTTTAGCCCCACCCATCTCCTTTCGATCTCGGAGAGCACACTCAACGGGTGTTGTACACACGTCATGTAACGTTAGCTAACGAGCTGGTCGGATCCTGGGTTACCAGGTTGTTAGTGAAAACAGGAAGGACTAAGGATAGAGAATAGAGGGTCGGATCCTGGGTTACCAGGCTGTTAGTGAAAACAGGAAGGACTAAGGATAGAGAATAGAGGGTTGATCCTGGGTTACCAGGTTGTTAGTGAAAACAGGAAGGACTAAGGATAGAGAATAGAGGGTTGATCCTGGGTTACCAGGTTGTTAGTGAAAACAGGAAGGACTAAGGATAGAGAATAGAGGGTTGATCCTGGGTTACCAGGTTGTTAGTGAAAACAGAAAGGACTAAGGATAGAGAATAGAGGGTTGATCCTGGGTTACCAGGTTGTTAGTGAAAACTGGAAGGACTAAGGATAGAGAATAGATGGTCGGATCCTGGGTTACCAGGTTGTTTGTGAAAACAGGAAGGACTAAGGATAGAGAATAGAGGGTTGATCCTGGGTTACCAGGTTGTTAGTGAAAACAGGAAAGACTAAGAATAGAGAATAGAGGGTTGATCCTGGGTTACCAGGTTGTTAGTGAAAACAGGAAGGACTAAGGATAGAGAATAGAGGGTCGGATCCTGGGTTACCAGGTTGTTAGTGAAAACAGGAAGGACTAAGGATAGAGAATAGAGGGTTGATCCTGGGTTACCAGGTTGTTAGTGAAAACAGGAAGGACTAAGGATAGAGAATAGAGGGTTGATCCTGGGTTACCAGGTTGTTAGTGAAAACAGGAAGGACTAAGGATAGAGAATAGAGGGTTGATCCTGGGTTACCAGGTTGTTAGTGAAAACAGAAAGGACTAAGGATAGAGAATAGAGGGTTGATCCTGGGTTACCAGGTTGTTAGTGAAAACAGGAAGGACTAAGGATAGAGAATAGAGGGTTGATCCTGGGTTACCAGGTTGTTAGTGAAAACAGGAAGGACTAAGGATAGAGAATAGAGGGTTGATCCTGGGTTACCAGGTTGTTAGTGAAAACAGAAAGGACTAAGGATAGAGAATAGAGGGTTGATCCTGGGTTACCAGGTTGTTAGTGAAAACAGAAAGGACTAAGGATAGAGAATAGAGGGTTGATCCTGGGTTACCAGGTTGTTAGTGAAAACAGAAAGGACTAAGGATAGAGAATAGAGGGTTGATCCTGGGTTACCAGGTTGTTAGTGAAAACAGGAAGGACTAAGGATAGAGAATAGAGGGTTGATCCTGGGTTACCAGGTTGTTAGTGAAAACAGGAAGGACTAAGGATAGAGAATAGATGGTCGGAGCCTGGGTTAATTGGCTTCATGTTGTTGTTGTGGGAAGCAGAACTACAGCAGAGACATCACAAAGGAGACAGAGAATGACAAGGTGTTAGTTTGAATAGGCCTGTTCTGTTCCTTCAAATAGGTAATCAGTTTCTGCTTTTCTATTTCTCTCATGCTCTCTCTCTTTCTTAATTACAACTCTTACCATGATGTCATATTGATTCCCACACCTGTGTTTTCATAATGCAAGTAATTCTGGTTTTGGACCTGAGGCTTTTCTCAGGAAATTCACCTCTCATCTTCTGAATGTCAATCAAAACCCTGATGAACATTGAAAAGACACTGGAGGAACGACAAATACATGTTTATGCCCTTGGGGGGCCCCTCTAGTAGTTTCCTCCTGTGGTTTACACCAACATACTGTACCATCTCACCAGATACATGTTTATGCCCTTGGGGGGCCCCTCTAGTAGTTTCCTCCTGTGGTTTACACCAACATACTGTACCATCTCACCAGATACATGTTTATGCCCTTGGGGGGCCCCTCTAGTAGTTTCCTCCTGTGGTTTACACCAACATACTGTACCATCTCAACAGATACATGTTTATGCCCTTGGGGGGCCCCTCTAGTAGTTTCCTCCTGTGGTTTACACCAACATATTGTACCATCTCACCAGATACATGTTTATGCCCTTGGGGGCCCTCTAGTAGTTTCCTCCTGTGGTTTACACCAACATACTGTACCATCTCACCAGATACATGTTTATGCCCTTGGGGGGCCCCTCTAGTAGTTTCCTCCTGTGGTTTACACCAAGACAATTTAACAGAGGACCATGCTTTGTATTCCTGCTCTATCTATGGCCTGGTCCCCTTTAAAGGTACCCTCATCTGTTGACCGTTTGTTCATTATTCCCTCATCTGTGTATTCATCCACAGGTTATATATCATTATATAATATATGTCATTTAGCAGACTCTTTTATCCAAGGTGCGTAATTATTTTGTTGAATGTATGTGTGGGTGTTCCACCCATTATCATGGCCTTGTAAGCCCCGTGCTCTACCATTTGTGGTTAACTTTATTTAACTCGGCACGTCAGTTAAGAACAAATTATTATTTTCAATGACGGCCTAGGAACAGTTGGGTTAACTGCCTTGTTCAAGGGCAGAACGACAGATTTGTACCTTGTCAGCTCGGGGATTCGATCCAGCAACCTTTTGGTTACTGGCCCAACGCTCTAACCCTTTGAATTGTACTTTGTCAGCTCGGGATTCGATCCAGCAACCTTTAGGTTACTGGCCCAACGCTCTAGCCCCTTGATTTGTACTTTGTCAGCTCGGGATTCAATCCAGCAACCTTTAGGTTACTGGCCCAACGCTCTAACCCCTTGATTTGTACTTTGTCAGCTCGGGGATTCAATCTAGCAACCTTTAGGTTACTGGCCCAACGCTCTAACCCCTTGATTTGTACTTTGTCAGCTCGGGGGATTCGATCCAGCAACCTTTAGGTTACTGGCCCGACGCTCTAGCCCCTTGATTTGTACTTTGTCAGCTCGGGATTCAATCCAGCAACCTTTAGGTTACTGGCCCAACGCTCTAACCCCTTGATTTGTACTTTGTCAGCTCGGGGATTCAATCCAGCAACCTTTAGGTTACTGGCCCAACGCTCTAACCCCTTGATTTGTACTTTGTCAGCTCGGGATTCAATCCAGCAACCTTTAGGTTACTGGCCCAACGCTCTAACCCCTTGATTTGTACTTTGTCAGCTCGGGGATTCAATCCAGCAACCTTTAGGTTACTGGCCCAACGCTCTAACCCTTGATTTGTACTTTGTCAGCTCGGGATTCAATCCAGCAACCTTTAGGTTACTGGCCCGACGCTCTAGCCCCTTGATTTGTACTTTGTCAGCTCGGGGATTCAATCCAGCAACCTTTAGGTTACTGGCCCAACGCTCTAACCCCTTGATTTGTACTTTGTCAGCTCGGGGATTCAATCCAGCAACCTTTAGGTTACTGGCCCAACGCTCTAACCCCTTGATTTGTACTTTGTCAGCTCGGGGGATTCGATCCAGCAACCTTTAGGTTACTGGCCCGACGCTCTAGCCCCTTGATTTGTACTTTGTCAGCTCGGGGATTCAATCTAGCAACCTTTAGGTTACTGGCCCAACGCTCTAACCCCTTGATTTGTACTTTGTCAGCTCGGGGATTCGATCCAGCAACCTTTAGGTTACTGGCCCAACGCTCTAACCCCTTGATTTGTACTTTGTCAGCTCGGGGGATTCGATCCAGCAACCTTTAGGTTACTGGCCCAACGCTCTAACCACCTGCCTCGTCTGCAGGGGCTCAGATATTTGATGAAGTTTTATCTCTCCCCAGGTCCACACAAGATCAAGTTCATCCCAGAGATGGTGGGTCCCATCCTAGAGATGACTCTGGTCCCAGAGATAGAGCTGAGGAAAGCTACCATCCCCATCTTCTTTGACATGATGCAGTGTGAATTCCACTTCACATGCAGCTTCCAAAGGGTCTGTATCAGTCAATCGGTCTGTCCATCAATCAGCCAGTCAGTCTGTCCATCAATCAGCCAGTCAGTCTGTCCATCAATCAGCCAGTCAATCAGCCAGTCAGTCTGTCCATCAATCAGCTAGTCCGTCCATCAATCAGCTAGTCCATCAATCAGCCAGTCAATCAGTCAGTCAGTCTGTCCATCAATCAGCTAGTCCATCAATCAGCCTGTCAATCAGTCAGTCAGTCAGTATATTAATCAATCAGTCAGTCAGTCAGTATATTAATCAGTCAGATCTACCAATCAATCAGATGTATTGATAAAGCCCTTTTTACATCAGAAGTTTCTTCAAGAATGTTTAACAATAACCCCACGTTGACCCCAAAGAGCTGGAGCACAGAGGTCAAGGATGGGTGGTAACATCCTCTAAAACCTCACCCTCCCAGGAGACTAACGCAATGTTGCTAAATGTTTCCAGCTCTGAATTGACTCATAGTGTAGCGTTGTCAAGCCCATGTACTGCCCTCGCTACGACCAGGTCACATGTCTTCCATGTACTGCCCTCATTACGACCAGGTCACATGTCTTCCATGTACTGCCCTCATTACGACCAGGTCACATGTCTTCCATGTACTGCCCTTGTTACGACCAGGTGACATGTCTTCCAGGTACTGCCCTTATTACGACCAGGTCACATGTCTTCTAGGTACTGCCCTTATTACGACCAGGTCACATGTCTTCTAGGTACTGCCCTTATTACGACCAGGTCACATGTCTTCTAGGTACTGCCCTTATTACGACCAGGTCACATGTCTTCCATGTACTGCCCTTATTACGACCAGGTCACATGTCTTCTAGGTACTGCCCTTATTACGACCAGGTCACATGTCTTCTAGGTACTGCCCTCATTACGACCAGGTCACATGTCTTCCATGTACTGCCCTCGTTACGACCAGGTCACATGTCTTCCATGTACTGCCCTCGTTACGACCAGGTCACATGTCTTCCATGTACTGCCCTCGTTACGACCAGGTCACATGTCTTCCATGTACTGCCCTTGTTACGACCATGTCACATGTCTTCCATGTACTGCCCTCGTTACGACCAGGTCACATGTCTTCCATGTACTGCCCTTGTTACGACCAGGTCACATGTCTTCCATGTACTGCCCTTGTTACGACCAGGTCACATGTCTTCCATGTACTGCCCTCGTTACGACCAGGTCACATGTCTTCCATGTACTGCCCTCGTTACGACCAGGTCACATGTCTTCCATGTACTGCCCTCGTTACGACCAGGTCACATGTCTTCCATGTACTGCCCTCGTTACGACCAGGTCACATGTCTTCCATGTACTGCCCTTATTACGACCAGGTCACATGTCTTCCATGTACTGCCCTTATTACAACCAGGTCACATGTCTTCCATGTACTGCCCTTATTACTACCAGGTCACATGTCTTCCATGTACTGCCCTCGTTACGACCAGGTCACATGTCTTCAATGTACTGCCCTCGTTACGACCAGGTCACATGTCTTCCATGTACTGCCCTCGTTACGACCAGGTCACATGTCTTCCATGTACTGCCCTTATTACGACCAGGTCACATGTCTTCCATGTACTGCCCTTATTACGACCAGGTCACATGTCTTCCATGTACTGCCCTTATTACGACCAGGTCACATGTCTTCCATGTACTGCCCTCATTACGACCAGGTCACATGTCTTCTAGGTACTGCCCTCATTACGACCAGGTCACATGTCTTCCATGTACTGCCCTTATTACGACCAGGTCACATGTCTTCCATGTACTGCCCTCATTACGACCAGGTCACATGTCTTCTAGGTACTGCCCTCGTTACGACCAGGTCACATGTCTTCCATGTACTGCCCTTGTTACGACCAGGTCACATGTCTTCTAGGTACTGCCCTTGTTACGACCAGGTCACATGTCTTCCATGTACTGCCCTCGTTACGACCAGGTCACATGTCTTCCAGGTACTGCCCTTGTTACGACCAGGTCACATGTCTTCTAGGTACTGCCCTTATTACGACCAGGTCACATGTCTTCCATGTACTGCCCTCGTTACGACCAGGTCACATGTCTTCTAGGTACTGCCCTTATTACGACCAGGTCACATGTCTTCCATGTACTGCCCTCATTACGACCAGGTCACATGTCTTCTAGGTACTGCCCTCGTTACGACCAGGTCACATGTCTTCCATGTACTGCCCTTATTACGACCAGGTCACATGTCTTCTAGGTACTGCCCTTGTTACGACCAGGTCACATGTCTTCCATGTACTGCCCTCGTTACGACCAGGTCACATGTCTTCCAGGTACTGCCCTTGTTACGACCAGGTCACATGTCTTCTAGGTACTGCCCTTATTACGACCAGGTCACATGTCTTCCATGTACTGCCCTCGTTACGACCAGGTCACATGTCTTCTAGGTACTGCCCTTATTACGACCAGGTCACATGTCTTCTAGGTACTGCCCTTATTACGACCAGGTCACATGTCTTCTAGGTACTGCCCTTATTACGACCAGGTCACATGTCTTCTAGGTACTGCCCTTATTACGACCAGGTCACATGTCTTCTAGGTACTGCCCTTATTACGACCAGGTCACATGTCTTCTAGGTACTGCCCTTATTACGACCAGGTCACATGTCTTCCATGTACTGCCCTTATTACGACCAGGTCACATGTCTTCCATGTACTGCCCTTATTACGACCAGGTCACATGTCTTCCATGTACTGCCCTTATTACGACCAGGTCACATGTCTTCCATGTACTGCCCTCGTTACGACCAGGTCACATGTCTTCAATGTACTGCCCTCGTTACGACCAGGTCACATGTCTTCCATGTACTGCCCTCGTTACGACCAGGTCACATGTCTTCCATGTACTGCCCTTATTACGACCAGGTCACATGTCTTCCATGTACTGCCCTTATTACGACCAGGTCACATGTCTTCCATGTACTGCCCTCATTACGACCAGGTCACATGTCTTCTAGGTACTGCCCTTATTACGACCAGGTCACATGTCTTCCATGTACTGCCCTTATTACGACCAGGTCACGTCTTCCATGTACTGCCCTCATTACGACCAGGTCACATGTCTTCTAGGTACTGCCCTCGTTACGACCAGGTCACATGTCTTCCATGTACTGCCCTTATTACGACCAGGTCACATGTCTTCTAGGTACTGCCCTTGTTACGACCAGGTCACATGTCTTCCATGTACTGCCCTCGTTACGACCAGGTCACATGTCTTCCAGGTACTGCCCTTGTTACGACCAGGTCACATGTCTTCTAGGTACTGCCCTCATTACGACCAGGTCACATGTCTTCCATGTACTGCCCTCATTACGACCAGGTCACATGTCTTCCATGTACTGCCCTCGTTACGACCAGGTCACATGTCTTCCATGTACTGCCCTCATTACGACCAGGTCACATGTCTTCCATGTACTGCCCTCATTACGACCAGGTCACATGTCTTCCATGTACTGCCCTCATTACGACCAGGTCACATGTCACGCCGTCTTCCAAAGTTCACCCCCCTCTTTGCCTTACTGATATCCCATTGGTCACATGTGGACCAATCAAAGCCCCCTCTTTGCCTTACTGATATCCCATTGGTCACATGTGTACCAATCAAACCCCCCCCCCCCCCCCCCCTCTTTGCCTCACTGATATCCCATTGGTCACATGTGGACCAATCAAACCGCCCTCTTTGCCTTACTGATATCCCATTGGTCACATGTGGACCAATCAAACCGCCCTCTTTGCCTTACTGATATCCCATTGGTCACATGTGGACCAATCAAACCGCCCTCTTTGCCTTACTGATATCCCATTGGTCACATGTGTACCAATCAAAGCCCCCTCTTTGCCTTACTGATATCCCATTGGTCACATGTGTACCAATCAAACCCCCCTCTTTGCCTTACTGATATCCCATTGGTCACATGTGTACCAATGGGATATCACATTGTTTCGTTGGTATTACATTCCCAGTCTAACCCAGTCTCCTGCAGAACTCTCCCAGAACCTCCCAGTCAGTCTCCCAGATCCTCCCAGTCAGTCTCCCATATCCTCACAGTCAGTCTCCCATATCCTCTCAGTCTGTCTCCCAGATCCTCCCAGTCAGTCTCCCAGATCCTCTCAGTCAGTCTCCCAGATCCTCCCAGTCAGTCTCCCAGATCCTCCCAGTCAGTCTCCCAGTCTGTCTCCCAGAACCTCCCAGTCAGTCTCCCAGATCCTCCCAGTCTGTCTCCCAGATCCTCCCAGTCTGTCTCCCAGATCCTCCCAGTCTGTCTCCCAGTCAGTCTCCCAGTCTGTCTCCCAGATCCTCCCAGTCAGTCTCCCAGTCAGTCTCCCAGATCCTCCCAGTCTGTCTCCCAGATCCTCCCAGTCTGTCTCCCAGATCCTCCCAGTCTGTCTCCCAGATCCTCCCAGTCTGTCTCCCAGAACCTCCCAGTCTGTCTCCCAGTCAGTCTCCCAGTCTGTCTCCCAGATCCTCCCAGTCAGTCTCCCAGTAAGTCTCCCAGATCCTCCCAGTCAGTCTCCCAGATCCTCCCAGGCTGTCTCCCAGATCCTCCCAGTCAGTCTCCCAGTCTGTCTCCCAGATCCTCCCAGTCAGTCTCCCAGATCCTCCCAGTCAGTCTCCCAGTCAGACTCACAGATCCTCCCAGTCAGTTTCCCTATCCTCTCCCTATAGGCCCTGGTCTAAAGTAGTGCACTACTACCCTATAAACCCTGGTCTAAAGTAGTGCACTATAAAGGGATTAGGGAGCCAGTTGGGACAGTCAGTCTGTTAGAGTTGGGAGTGAAGGGGAGGCCTGGTAATTCAGTTAGTGTCAGTCAGGACTCGACTCTTTGGGAACGACTACATCCTCTTATGTCCCCTCTACACTCAAATAGGATCAATTTCCCTTCATGCATCCCAAATGGCACCCTATTCCCTATATAGTGCACTACTTCTGACCAGGCCCTATATGGAATAGTGCACTATTTTTGATCAGGACCTGTAGTGCACTATATAGGGAATAGGGAGCCATTTGGGCCGTTTACAAATAGATTTCTAGACTGCAGTGTAAAACTTAGCAGAGAGAGAGAGTTGCCTCTCTTCCTCCAGAGCGATCCGTATCTCTTCCTCCAGAGCGATCCGTATCTCTTCCTCCAGAGCGATCCGTATCTCTTCCTCCAGAGCGATCCGTATCTCTTCCTCCAGAGCGATCCGTATCTCTTCCTCCAAGAGCGGTCCGTATCTCGTCCTCCAAGAGCGATCCGTATCTCTTCCTCCAGAGCGATCCGTCTCTCTTCCTCCAGAGCGAGCCGTCTCTCTTCCTCCAGAGCGAGCCGTCTCTCTTCCTCCAGAGCGAGCCGTCTCTCTTCCTCCAGAGCGAGCCGTCTCTCTTCCTCCAGAGCGAGCCGTCTCTCTTCCTCCAGAGCGATCCGTCTCTCTTCCTCCAGAGCGATCCGTCTCTCTTCCTCCAGAGCGATCCGTCTCTCTTCCTCCAGAGCGATCCGTCTCTCTTCCTCCAGAGCGATCCGTCTCTCTTCCTCCAGAGCGATCCGTCTCTCTTCCTCCAGAGCGATCCGTCTCTCTTCCTCCAGAGCGATCCGTCTCTCTTCCTCCAGAGCGATGTGTCTCTCTTCCTCCAGAGCGATGTGTCTCTCCTCCAGAGCGATCCGTCTCTCTTCCTCCAGAGCGATCCGTCTCTCTTCCTCCAGAGCGATCCGTCTCTCTTCCTCCAGAGCGATCCGTCTCTCTTCCCCCAGAGCGATCCGTCTCTCTTCCTCCAGAGCGATGTGTCTCTATTCCTCCAGAGCGATGTGTCTCTATTCATCCAGAGCGATGTGTCTCTCTTCCTCCAGAGCGAGCCGTCTCTATTCCTCCAGAGCGATCCTTCTCTCTTCCTCCAGAGCGATGTGTCTCTCTTCCTCCAGAGCGATGTGTCTCTCTTCCTCCAGAGCGAGCCGTCTGTCTTCCTCCAGAGCGATCCGTCTCTCTTCCTCCAGAGCGAGCCGTCTGTCTTCCTCCAGAGCGATCCGTCTGTCTTCCTCCAGAGCGATCCGTCTCTCTTCCTCCAGAGCGAGCCGTCTGTCTTCCTCCAGAGCGATCCGTCTCTCTTCCTCCAGAGCGAGCCGTCTGTCTTCCTCCAGAGCGATCCGTCTCTCTTCCTCCAGAGCGAGCCGTCTGTCTTCCTCCAGAGCGATGTCTGTCTTCCTCCAGAGCGATCCGTCTCTCTTCCTCCAGAGCGAGCCGTCTGTCTTCCTCCAGAGCGATCCGTCTCTCTTCCTCCAGAGCGAGCCGTCTGTCTTCCTCCAGAGCGATGTCTGTCTTCCTCCAGAGCGATCCGTCTCTCCTGACTGACACAACAGCAGCAGCACACAAGCAGGCAGTTCACGTAGGAGCTAACGTCCCACTATAAGTGGATGTGCCCGCTCACCTTCCTTCTGTCGTCTTTCTGGGAAGAAGGGAGTAAAAGAGAGAGAGAGAATATTAGAGGATGTGTCTTCCTGTCATGGTCTTACTCCTCATGCTCCCTGCTCAGCCATAGCCAATCACAGGCAGATAAAGAGAAGTTACTGAGAGTCATCAGACTGATAATGAAGTGATTTAATATGAGCTCACAGTCCACCAGGCTGAAAGAGAGGTGATTAAACCGAGAGGAGAGGTCCTCTCAACCAACAGAGAGAGAGAGAAGAGACAGGGGGTGGAGAGAGAGAGGAGAGGGGGAGAGACAGGGGGGTGGAGAGAGAGAGAAGAGAGGGGGAGAGACGGGGGGGGTGGAGATAGAGAGAAGAGGGGGAGGAGAGAGAGGGTATAGAGAGGGGGAAGGAGTGAGAGAGAGAAGAGGGGGAGGAGAGAGAGGGTATAGAGAGGGGGAAGGAGTGAGAGAGAGAAGAGGGGGAGGAGAGAGAGGGTATAGAGAGGGGGAAGGAGTGAGAGGGTATAGAGAGGGGGAAGGAGAGAGAGGGTATAGAGAGGGGGAAGGAGAGAGAGAGAGAAGAGGGGGAGGAGAGAGAGGGTATAGAGAGGGGGAAGGAGAGAGAGGGTATAGAGAGGGGGAAGGAGTGAGAGGGTATAGAGAGGGGGAAGGAGAGAGAGGGTATAGAGAGGGGGAAGGAGTGAGAGGGTATAGAGAGGGGGAAGGAGAGAGAGGGTATAGAGAGGGGGAAGGAGAGAGGGTATAGAGAGGGGGAAGGAGAGAGAGGGTATAGAGTGGGGGAATGAGAGAGAGAGAGAAGAGGGGGAAGGAGAGAGAGGGTATAGAGAGGGGGAAGGAGAGAGAGGGTATAGAGAGGGGGAAGGAGAGAAAGAGAGAAGAGGGGAGGGAGAGAGAGGGTATAGAGAGGGGGAAGGAGAGAGAGGGTATAGAGAGGGGGAAGGAGAGAGAGAGAGAAGAGGGGGAGGAGAGAGAGGGTATAGAGAGGGGGAAGGAGAGAGAGGGTATAGAGAGGGGGAAGGAGAGAGAGAGAGAAGAGGGGGAAGGATAGAGAGGGTATAGAGAGGGGGAAGGAGAGAGAGGGTATAGAGAGGGGGAATGAGAGAGAGGGTATAGAGAGGGGGAATGAGAGAGAGAGAGAAGAGGGGGAGGAGAGAGAGGGTATAGAGAGGGGGAAGGAGAGAGAGGGTATAGAGAGGGGGAAGGAGTGAGAGGGTATAGAGAGGGGGAAGGAGAGAGAGGGTATAGAGAGTGGGAAGGAGAGAGAGGGGGAAGGGAGAGAGGGTATAGAGAGGGGGAAGGAGTGAGAGGGTATAGAGAGGGGGAAGGAGAGAGAGGGTATAGAGAGGGGGAAGGAGAGAGAGAGAGAAGAGGGGAGGAGAGAGAGGGTATAGAGAGGGGGAAGGAGAGAGAGGGGGTATAGAGAGGGGGAAGGAGTGAGAGGGTATAGAGAGGGGGAAGGGAGAGAGAGGGTATAGAGAGGGGGAAGGAGAGAGAGGGTATAGAGAGGGGGAAGGAGTGAGAGGGTATAGAGAGGGGGAAGGAGTGAGAGGGTATAGAGAGGGGGAAGGAGAGAGAGGGTATAGAGAGGGGGAAGGAGAGAGAGAGAGAAGAGGGGGAGGAGAGAGAGGGTATAGAGAGGGGGAAGGAGAGAGAGAGAGAAGAGGGGGAGGAGAGAGAGGGTATAGAGAGGGGGAAGGAGTGAGAGGGTATAGAGAGGGGGAAGGAGAGAGAGGGTATAGAGAGGGGGAAGGAGAGAGAGAGAGAAGAGGGGAGGAGAGAGAGGGTATAGAGAGGGGGAAGGAGAGAGAGGGTATAGAGAGGGGAAGGAGTGAGAGGGTATAGAGAGGGGGAAGGAGAGAGAGGGTATAGAGAGGGGGAAGGAGAGAGAGAGAGAAGAGGGGGAGGAGAGAGAGGGTATAGAGAGGGGGAAGGAGAGAGAGGGTATAGAGAGGGGGAAGGAGTGAGAGGGTATAGAGAGGGGGAAGGAGAGAGAGGGTATAGAGAGTGGGAAGGAGAGAGAGGGGGAAGGAGAGAGAGGGTATAGAGAGGGGGAAGGAGTGAGAGGGTATAGAGAGGGGGAAGGAGAGAGAGGGTATAGAGAGGGGGAAGGAGAGAGAGAGAGAAGAGGGGAGGAGAGAGAGGGTATAGAGAGGGGGAAGGAGAGAGAGGGTATAGAGAGGGGGAAGGAGTGAGAGGGTATAGAGAGGGGGAAGGAGAGAGAGGGTATAGAGAGGGGGAAGGAGAGAGAGGGTATAGAGAGGGGGAAGGAGTGAGAGGGTATAGAGAGGGGGAAGGAGTGAGAGGGTATAGAGAGGGGGAAGGAGAGAGAGGGTATAGAGAGGGGGAAGGAGAGAGAGAGAGAAGAGGGGAGGAGAGAGAGGGTATAGAGAGGGGGAAGGAGAGAGAGGGTATAGAGAGGGGGAAGGAGTGAGAGGGTATAGAGAGGGGGAAGGAGAGAGAGGGTATAGAGAGGGGAAGGAGAGAGAGAGAGAAGAGGGGGAGAGAGAGGGTATAGAGAGGGGGAAGGAGAGAGAGGGTATAGAGAGGGGGAAGGAGTGAGAGGGTATAGAGAGGGGGAAGGAGAGAGAGGGTATAGAGAGGGGGAAGGAGAGAGAGAGAAGAGAGGGGAGGAGAGAGAGGGTATAGAGAGGGGGAAGGAGAGAGAGGGTATAGAGAGGGGGAAGGAGAGAGAGAGAAGAGAGGGGGAGGAGAGGGGGGTATAGAGAGGGGGAAGGAGAGAGAGGGAAGGAGAGAGAGAGAAGAGAGGGGAGGAGAGAGAGGGTATAGAGAGGGGGAAGGAGAGAGAGGGTATAGAGAGGGGGAAGGATAGAGAGGGGGAAGGAGAGAGAGGGTATAGAGAGGGGGAAGGATAGAGAGGGGGAAGGAGAGAGAGGGTATAGAGAGGGGGAAGGAGAGAGAGAGAAGAGAGGGGGAGAGAGAGAGAGTATAGAGAGGGGGAAGGAGAGAGAGGGAAGGAGAGAGAGAGAAGAGAGGGGAGGAGAGAGAGGGTATAGAGAGGGGAAGGATAGAGAGGGGGAAGGAGAGAGGGTATAGAGAGGGGGAAGGAGAGAGAGAGAAGAGAGGGGGAGAGAGAGAGAGTATAGAGAGGGGGAAGGAGAGAGAGGGTATAGAGGGGAAGGAGAGAGAGGGTATAGAGAGGGGAAGGAGAGAGAGAGAAGAGAGGGGAGGAGAGAGAGAGTATAGAGAGGGGGAAGGAGAGAGAGGGAAGGAGAGAGAGAGAGAGAGAGGGGGAGGAGAGAGAGGGTATAGAGAGGGGGAAGGAGAGAGAGGGTATAGAGAGGGGGAAGGAGTGAGAGGGTATAGAGAGTGGGAAGGAGAGAGAGGGGGAAGGAGAGAGAGGGTATAGAGAGGGGGAAGGAGAGAGAGGGTATAGAGAGGGGGAAGGAGTGAGAGGGTATAGAGTGGGGGAAGGAGAGAGAGGGTATAGAGAGGGGGAGGAGAGAGAGGGTATAGAGAGAGGGTGGGAAAGAGAGAGCGAGGGAGGCAGAAAGAGGGAGACATGATAGAGACTAATGAATAGAAAAATGAGCTGTGCTGATTATGAACGGCTGCTTTCTAATTGCAGTTTGAGAATGAGATCATCACCAAACTGGATCACGAGGTGGAGGGGGGCAGAGGAGACGAGCAGTACAAAGTCCTCTTCCACAAGATGTGAGTGATGCTGTCTGTCTGTCTGTCTGTCTGTCTGTCTGTCGGTGTCTGTCTGTCTGCCTGGTCTGTCGGTGTCTGTCTGCCTGGTCTGTCGGTGTCTGTCTGCCTGGTCTGGTCTGTCTGTCTGTCTGTCTGTCTGTCTGTCTGTCTGCCTGGTCTGTCGGTGTCTGCCTGTCTGTCGGTGTCTGCCTGTCTGTCGGTGTCTGTCTGCCTGGTCTGTCTGTCTGTCTGTCTGTCTGTCTGTCTGCCTGGTCTGTCGGTGTCTGCCTGGTCTGTCGGTGTCTGTCTGCCTGGTCTGGTCTGTCTGTCTGCCTGGTCTGGTCTGTCTGTCTGCCTGGTCTGTCTGCCTGGTCTGTCTGTCTGCCTGTCTGTCTGCCTGCCAGCCTGCCTGCCTGTCTGTCTGTCTGTCTGTCTGTCTGTCTGTCTGCCTGGTCTGTCGGTGTCTGTCTGTCTGCCTGGTCTGTCTGTCTGTCTGTCTGTCTGTCTGTCTGTCTGTCTGTCTGTCTGTCTGTCTGTCTGTCTGTCTGTCTGTTATTCACCTGTCTGTCTGTCTGTCTGTCTGTCTGTCTGTCTGTCTGTCTGTCTGTCTGTCTGTCTGTCTGTCTGTCTGTCTGTCTGTCTGTTATTCACCTGTCTGTCTGTCTGTCTGTCTGTCTGTCTGTCTGTCTGTCTGTCTGTCTGTTATTCACCTGTCTGTCTGTCTGTCTGTCTGTCTGTCTGTCTGTCTGTCTGTCTGTCTGTCTGTCTGTCTGTCTGTCTGTCTGTTATTCACCTGTCTGTCTGTCTGTCTGTCTGTCTGTCTGTCTGTCTGTCTGTCTGTCTGTCTGTCTGTCTGTCTGTCTGTCTGTCTGTCTGTCTGTCTGTCTGTCTGTCTGTTATTCACCTGTCTGTCTGTCTGTCTGTCTGTCTGTCTGTCTGTCTGTCTGTCTGTCTGTCTGTCTGTCTGTCTGTCTGTCTGTCTGTCTGTCTGTCTGTCTGTCTGTCTGTCTGTCTGTCTGTCTGTCTGTCTGTCTGTCTGTCTGTCTGTCTGTCTGTCTGTCTGTCTGTCTGTCTGTCTGTCTGTCTGTCTGTCTGTCTGTCTGTCTGTCTGTCTGTCTGTCTGTCTGTCTGTCTGTCTGTCTGTCTGTCACTATAACTGTCTCTGTCTGTCTAGATCATTAAGGGAAATGAACAGGGGAAACATTAGTTTAATATTACACTCACAAAGGTTTTAAAATAAATTGGTGGTAACTGTGGTCGTTGAAAGGTAAAATAAATGTTATATTATTGGCGGTGTGGTAACTGTGGTCGTTGAAAGGTAAAATAAATGTTATATTATTGGCGGTGTGGTAACTGTGGTCGTTGAAAGGTAAAATAAATGTTATATTATTGGCGGTGTGGTAACTGTGGTCGTTGAAAGGTAAAATAAATAAACTGAAATAAATAAACACATATGTTGTATTTACAATGTTGTTCTCATGGCAACGGGTCACAAACAGGAAGTTTATTAATGTTTGATTTGTTTTCAATTTCTTTGTGGATCTGTGTAATCTGAGGGAAATATGTCTCTCTAATATGGTCCTACGTTTGGCAGGAGGTTAGGAAGTGCAGCTCAGTTTCCACCTCATTTTGTGGGCAGTGAGCACATAGCCTGTCTTCTCTTGAGAGCCATGTCTGCCTACGGCGGCCTTTCTCAATAGCAAGGCTATGCTCACTGAGTCTGTACATAGTCAAAGCTTTCCTTAATTTTGTGTCAGTCACAGTGGTCAGGTATTCTGCCGCTGTGTACTCTCTGTTTAGGGCCAAATAACATTCTAGTTTACTCTGTTTGTTCATTCTTTACAATGTGTCAAGTAATTATCTTTTTGTAATTATCTTCTCTCTGCCTCACCTCTCCCCCTCCCCTCTCTCCCCCCTCATCTCTCTCTCGCCCCTCCCCCTTCACCTCTCTCCCACTCTCCCCTCCCTCCCTCCCCTCACCTGTCTCCCCTCCCCTCTCTCACCTCTCTCCCCCTCTCCCCTCTCTCTCCCCCTCCTCTCTCCCTCCCCTCCCTCTCTCTCCTCTCTCCCGCTCCTCTCTCCCCCTCTCTCCCCTCTCTCCCCCTCCTCTCTCTCTCCCCTCTCTCCCCTCTCTCTCCCTCTCTCCCCCTCCCTCTCTCTCCCCCTCCTCTCTCTCTCCCCTCTCTCCCCCTCCCCTCTCTCTCCCCCTCTCTCCCCCTCCCTCTCTCTCCCCTCTCTCCCCCTCCCCTCTCTCTCCCCTCTCTCTCTCCCCCTCCTCTCTCCCTCCCTCTCTCTCCCCCTCCTCTCTCCCTCCCATCTCTCTCTCCCCCTCCTCTCTCTCTCTCCTCTCTCCCCCTCTCTCCCTCTCTCTCCTCTCTCCCTCCCCTCCCACTCTCTCTCCTCTCTCTCCCTCCTCTCCCTCTCCTCTCTCCCTCCCTCCTCTCCCCCTCCCCTCTCTCTCTCCCCCTCCTCTCTCCCTCCCATCTCTCTCTCCCCCTCCTCTCTCTCTCTCCTCTGTCCCTCCCCTCCCTCTCTCCCTCTCCCTCCCCTCCCTCTCCTCTCTCTCCATCCCCTCCCTCCCTCTCTCTCCTCTCTCTCCCTCCCCTCCCTCTCTCCCTCTCACTTCTCTCTCCTCCCTCCCTCCCTCTCTCTCCTCTCTCTCCCTCCCCTCCCTCTCTCCCTCTCACCTCTCTCCCCTCCCTCCCCTCCCTCTCTCTCCTCTCTCTCCCTCCCTCCCTCTCTCCCTCTCACCTCTCTCCCCTCCCTCCCCTCCCTCTCTCTCCTCTCTCTCCCTCCCTCCCTCTCTCCTCTCTCCCCCTCCTCTCTCTCCTCTCCCCCTCTCTCCCTCCCTCTCTCTCCCCTCCTCCCTCCCCAGTCTGTTGGAACACTGCAGGAAACACAAGTACCTGTCTAAGAGTGGGGAGAGCTTTGTGAACCTGGTGGTTCGTCTGTTGGAGAGGCTCCTGGACTACAGGACCATCATGCACGACGAGAACAAGGAGAACCGGATGAGCTGCACCGTCAACGTGCTGGTAGGAGAGACACACACTGGTCTGTCCTGTTCCGTTGTGGACAGATGTCTGGCTGCGTCCTGCTGCGTTGCCTAGTAACACTGTTCTATGTTCTGATCCGTTGTGGACAGATTGTGAAGCGTCCTGCTGCGTTGCCTAGTAACCTGTCTTATTGTGAAGCGTCCTGCTGCGTTGCCTAGTAACCTGTCTTATTGTGAAGCGTCCTGCTGCGTAGCCTAGTAACCTGTCTTATTGTGAAGGACACTTTACTGTCCAACAGTTGGAAAGACATTTCAGATGTATAAACACCAGCTGCATAACATTCATGATTTGGTATTGTTGTGATTTGTTGTTTGTAATTTCACTGTCGTAGTTGAAGCATTTCAGTTTTGTTCATAAACTATTTCAATGTTTTCATCCTCAGAACTTCTACAAGGAGATAGAGAGAGAGGAGATGTACATCAGGTAGGAAGAGGTCTTCATCATCATCTTCCTCAAATACACTTTTCTGTTCTATGGTACTCAGTACCTCTGTGAAGTCACGGCCAGGTGTTTTTGGGTCAGTGCCTCTGTGAAGTCAAGGCTAGGTGGTTCTGTACTCAGTGCCTCTGTGAAGTCAAGGCCAGGTGTTTCTGTACTCAGTGCCTCTGTGAAGTCAAGGCCAGGTGTTTCTGTACTCAGTGCCTCTGTGAAGTCAAGGCCAGGTGTTTCTGTACTCTGTGCCTCTGTGAAGTCAAGGCCAGGTGTTTTGGGGCTCAGTGCCTCTGTGAAGTCAAGGCCAGGTGTTTCTGTACTCAGTGCCTCTGTGAAGTCAAGACCAGGTGTTTCTGTACTCAGTGCCTCTGTGAAGTCAAGACCAGGTGTTTCTGTACTCAGTGCCTCTGTGAAGTCAAGGCCAGGTGTTTCTGTACTCAGTGCCTCTGTGAAGTCAAGGCCAGGTGTTTTGGGGCTCAGTGCCTCTGTGAAGTCAAGGCCAGGTGTTTTGGGGCTCAGTGCCTCTGTGAAGTCAAGGCCAGGTGTTTTGGGGCTCAGTGCCTCTGTGAAGTCAAGGCCAGGTGTTTTGGGGCTCAGTGCCTCTGTGAAGTCAAGGCCAGGTGTTTTTGTACTCAGTGCCTCTGTGAAGTCAAGGCCAGGTGTTTTTGTACTCAGTGCCTCTGTGAAGTCAAGGCCAGGTGTTTTTTTACTCAGTGCCTCTGTGAAGTCAAGGCCAGGTGTTTTTACTCAGTGCCTCTGTGAAGTCAAGGCCAGGTGTTTTGGGGCTCAGTACCTCTGTGAAGTCAAGGCCAGGTGATTGGGGCTCAGTGCCTCTGTGAAGTCAAGGCCAGGTGTTTTGGGGCTCAGTGCCTCTGTGAAGTCAAGGCCAGGTGTTTTTGGGTCAGTGCCTCTGTGAAGTCAAGGCCAGGCGTTTTGGGGCTCAGTGCCTCTGTGAAGTCAAGGCCAGGTGTTTTGGGGCTCAGTGCCTCTGTGAAGTCAAGGCCAGGTGTTTTGGGGCTCAGTGCCTCTGTGAAGTCAAGGCCAGGTGTTTTGGGGCTCAGTGCCTCTGTGAAGTCAAGGCCAGGTGTTTCTGTACTCAGTGCCTCTGTGAAGTCAAGGCCAGGTGTTTTTGTACTCAGTGCCTCTGTGAAGTCAAGGCCAGGTGTTGTTTTACTCAGTGCCTCTGTGAAGTCAAGGCCAGGTGTTTTGGGGCTCAGTGCCTCTGTGAAGTCAAGGCCAGGTGTTTTGGGGCTCAGTGCCTCTGTGAAGTCAAGGCCAGGTGTTTTGGGGCTCAGTGCCTCTGTGAAGTCAAGACCAGGTGTTTCTGTACTCAATGCCTCTGTGAAGTCAAGGCCAGGTGTTTCTGTACTCAGTGCCTCTGTGAAGTCAAGGCCAGGTGTTTTGGGGCTCAGTGCCTCTGTGAAGTCAAGGCCAGGTGTTTTGGGGCTCAGTGCCTCTGTGAAGTCAAGGCCAGGTGTTTTTGTACTCAGTGCCTCTGTGAAGTCAAGGCCAGGTGTTGTTTTACTCAGTGCCTCTGTGAAGTCAAGGCCAGGTGTTTTGGGGCTCAGTGCCTCTGTGAAGTCAAGGCCAGGTGTTTTGGGGCTCAGTGCCTCTGTGAAGTCAAGGCCAGGTGTTTTGGGGCTCAGTGCCTCTGTGAAGTCAAGGCCAGGTGTTTTTGTACTCAGTGCCTCTGTGAAGTCAAGGCCAGGTGTTTTTGTACTCAGTGCCTCTGTGAAGTCAAGGCCAGGTGTTTTTTTACTCAGTGCCTCTGTGAAGTCAAGGCCAGGTGTTTTTTTACTCAGTGCCTCTGTGAAGTCAAGGCCAGGTGTTTTGGGGCTCAGTACCTCTGTGAAGTCAAGGCCAGGTGATTGGGGCTCAGTGCCTCTGTGAAGTCAAGGCCAGGTGTTTTGGGGCTCAGTGCCTCTGTGAAGTCAAGGCCAGGTGTTTTTGGGTCAGTGCCTCTGTGAAGTCAAGGCCAGGCGTTTTGGGGCTCAGTGCCTCTGTGAAGTCAAGGCCAGGTGTTTTGGGGCTCAGTGCCTCTGTGAAGTCAAGGCCAGGTGTTTTGGGGCTCAGTGCCTCTGTGAAGTCAAGGCCAGGTGTTTTGGGGCTCAGTGCCTCTGTGAAGTCAAGGCCAGGTGTTTCTGTACTCAGTGCCTCTGTGAAGTCAAGGCCAGGTGTTTTTGTACTCAGTGCCTCTGTGAAGTCAAGGCCAGGTGTTGTTTTACTCAGTGCCTCTGTGAAGTCAAGGCCAGGTGTTTTGGGGCTCAGTGCCTCTGTGAAGTCAAGGCCAGGTGTTTTGGGGCTCAGTGCCTCTGTGAAGTCAAGGCCAGGTGTTTTGGGGCTCAGTGCCTCTGTGAAGTCAAGACCAGGTGTTTCTGTACTCAATGCCTCTGTGAAGTCAAGGCCAGGTGTTTCTGTACTCAGTGCCTCTGTGAAGTCAAGGCCAGGTGTTTTGGGGCTCAGTGCCTCTGTGAAGTCAAGGCCAGGTGTTTTGGGGCTCAGTGCCTCTGTGAAGTCAAGGCCAGGTGTTTTTGTACTCAGTGCCTCTGTGAAGTCAAGGCCAGGTGTTGTTTTACTCAGTGCCTCTGTGAAGTCAAGGCCAGGTGTTTTGGGGCTCAGTGCCTCTGTGAAGTCAAGGCCAGGTGTTTTGGGGCTCAGTGCCTCTGTGAAGTCAAGGCCAGGTGTTTTGGGGCTCAGTGCCTCTGTGAAGTCAAGGCCAGGTGTTTTTGTACTCAGTGCCTCTGTGAAGTCAAGGCCAGGTGTTTTTGTACTCAGTGCCTCTGTGAAGTCAAGGCCAGGTGTTTTTTTACTCAGTGCCTCTGTGAAGTCAAGGCCAGGTGTTTTTTACTCAGTGCCTCTGTGAAGTCAAGGCCAGGTGTTTTGGGGCTCAGTACCTCTGTGAAGTCAAGGCCAGGTGATTGGGGCTCAGTGCCTCTGTGAAGTCAAGGCCAGGTGTTTTGGGGCTCAGTGCCTCTGTGAAGTCAAGGCCAGGTGTTTTTGGGTCAGTGCCTCTGTGAAGTCAAGGCCAGGCGTTTTGGGGCTCAGTGCCTCTGTGAAGTCAAGGCCAGGTGTTTTGGGGCTCAGTGCCTCTGTGAAGTCAAGGCCAGGTGTTTTGGGGCTCAGTGCCTCTGTGAAGTCAAGGCCAGGTGTTTTGGGGCTCAGTGCCTCTGTGAAGTCAAGGCCAGGTGTTTTGGGGCTCAGTGCCTCTGTGAAGTCAAGGCCAGGTGTTTCTGTACTCAGTGCCTCTGTGAAGTCAAGGCCAGGTGTTTTGTACTCAGTGCCTCTGTGAAGTCAAGGCCAGGTGTTGTTTTACTCAGTGCCTCTGTGAAGTCAAGGCCAGGTGTTTTGGGGCTCAGTGCCTCTGTGAAGTCAAGGCCAGGTGTTTTGGGGCTCAGTGCCTCTGTGAAGTCAAGGCCAGGTGTTTTGGGGCTCAGTGCCTCTGTGAAGTCAAGACCAGGTGTTTCTGTACTCAATGCCTCTGTGAAGTCAAGGCCAGGTGTTTCTGTACTCAGTGCCTCTGTGAAGTCAAGGCCAGGTGTTTTGGGGCTCAGTGCCTCTGTGAAGTCAAGGCCAGGTGTTTTGGGGCTCAGTGCCTCTGTGAAGTCAAGGCCAGGTGTTTTTGTACTCAGTGCCTCTGTGAAGTCAAGGCCAGGTGTTTTTTTACTCAGTGCCTCTGTGAAGTCAAGGCCAGGTGTCTTTTTACTCAGTGCCTCTGTGAAGTCAAGGCCAGGTGTTTTGGGGCTCAGTACCTCTGTGAAGTCAAGGCCAGGTGATTGGGGCTCAGTGCCTCTGTGAAGTCAAGGCCAGGTGTTTTGGGGCTCAGTGCCTCTGTGAAGTCAAGGCCAGGTGTTTTTGGGTCAGTGCCTCTGTGAAGTCAAGGCCAGGCGTTTTGGGGCTCAGTGCCTCTGTGAAGTCAAGGCCATGTGTTTTGGGGCTCAGTGCCTCTGTGAAGTCAAGGCCAGGTGTTTTGGGGCTCAGTGCCTCTGTGAAGTCAAGGCCAGGTGTTTTGGGGCTCAGTGCCTCTGTGAAGTCAAGGCCAGGTGTTTTGGGGCTCAGTGCCTCTGTGAAGTCAAGGCCAGGTGTTTCTGTACTCAGTGCCTCTGTGAAGTCAAGGCCAGGTGTTTTTGTACTCAGTGCCTCTGTGAAGTCAAGGCCAGGTGTTGTTTTACTCAGTGCCTCTGTGAAGTCAAGGCCAGGTGTTTTGGGGCTCAGTGCCTCTGTGAAGTCAAGGCCAGGTGTTTTGGGGCTCAGTGCCTCTGTGAAGTCAAGGCCAGGTGTTTTGGGGCTCAGTGCCTCTGTGAAGTCAAGACCAGGTGTTTCTGTACTCAATGCCTCTGTGAAGTCAAGGCCAGGTGTTTCTGTACTCAGTGCCTCTGTGAAGTCAAGGCCAGGTGTTTCTGTACTCAGTGCCTCTGTGAAGTCAAGGCCAGGTGTTTCTGTACTCAGTGCATCTGTGAAGTCAAGGCCAGGTGTTTTTGTACTCAGTGCCTCTGTGAAGTCAAGGCCAGGTGTTTCTGTACTCAATGCCTCTGTGAAGTCAAGGCCAGGTGTTTCTGTACTCAATTCCTCTGTGAAGTCAAGGCCAGGTGTTTCTGTACTCAATGCCTCTGTGAAGTCACAGTCAGCCCTAGCGGTCCGTCAGTCTGCCCTAGCGGTCTGTCAGTCTGCCCTAGCGGTCTGTCAGTCTGCCCTAGCGGTCCGTCAGTCTGCCCTAGCGGTCCGTCAGTCTGCCCTAGCGGTCCGTCAGTCTGCCCTAGCGGTCCGTCAGTCTGCCCTAGCGGTCCGTCAGTCAGCCCTAGCGGTCCGTCAGTCTGCCCTAACGGTCTGTCAGTCTGCTCTAGCGGTCTGTCAGTCTGCCCTAGCGGTCCGTCAGTCTGCCCTAGCGGTCCGTCAGTCTGCCCTAGCGGTCTGTCAGTCTGCCCTAGCGGTCTGTCAGTCTGCCCTAGCGGTCTGTCAGTCTGCCCTAGTGGTCTGTCAGTCTGCCCTAGCGGTCTGTCTGTCTGCCCTGGCGGTCTGTCAGTCTGCCCTGGCGGTCCGTCAGTCTGTACCGTTGACTTGTCTCTGTCCGTTGTCACCATGGTGACGTCATATTGAAGCCCACCAAGGTGTGTACCGTTGTCACCATGGTTACCCGTGGTCCTCTGTCCGTTGTCACCATGGTAACCCGTGTGTCCTCTGTCCGTTGTCACCATGGTAACCCGTGTGTCATCTGTCCGTTGTCACCATGGTAACCTGTGTGTCATCTGTCCGTTGTCACCATGGTAACACGTGTGTCCTCTGTCCGTCGTCACCATGGTAACCCGTGTGTCCTCTGTCCGTCGTCACCATGGTTACCCGTGTGTCCTCTGTCCGTCGTCACCATGGTAACCCGTGTGTCCTCTGTCCGTTGTCACCATGGTAACCCGTGTGTCCTCTGTCCGTTGTCACCATGGTAACCCGTGTGTCCTCTGTCCGTTGTCACCATGGTAACCCGTGTGTCCTCTGTCCGTCGTCACCATGGTTACCCGTGTGTCCTCTGTCCGTCGTCACCATGGTTACCCGTGTGTCCTCTGTCCGTCGTCACCATGGTTACCCGTGTGTCCTCTGTCCGTCGTCACCATGGTAACCCGTGTGTCCTCTGTCCGTTGTCACCATGGTAACCCGTGTGTCCTCTGTCCGGACAGGTACCTGTACAAGCTGTGTGACCTCCACAAGGAGTGTGACAACTACACTGAAGCTGCCTACACACTGCTGCTGCACGCTAAGCTGCTGAAGGTATTCACACACACACACACACACACACACACACACACACACACACACACAGACAGACAGACAGACAGACAGACAGACAGACAGACAGACAGACAGACAGACAGACAGACAGACAGACAGACAGACAGACAGACAGACAGACAGACAGACAGACAGACAGACAGACAGACAGACAGACAGAGACACACACGCACACACACACACACGCACGCACGCACACACACACGCACGCACGCACACACACACACACATATACACACAGCTCAGATACACAAACTTTCTCCCTCTCTTTCCTTCTTTCTCTCCCTCCTTCTCTCTCTCTCTATGAATTGGTAGTGTAAATGTGTGTCTTTTAGCGTCTGTTGAATAGCACCAGTTATAGAGGACAAAGCCCCAGTCAGCTGTAATCACATAGATGGCTCTTAACCTTGCAGTAGCAGAGGTGTAACCGTGAATATCAATGTGTTGGGGAACAGGATCTGGATAACAGAGGTACGTCCAACCGTGTTTTAATCCTCCCTCTGTCAGGAGAGGACTGATGAGATGAGGAGAATGGAGAGAGAGAGAGAGAGAGAGAGAGAGAGAGGGGACTGGGGAGAGAGGAGAATAATGGAGAGAGAGAGAGAGAGGGGACTGATGAGATGAGGAGAATGGAGAGAGAGAGAGAGAGAGAGAGAGGGGACTGATGAGATGAGGAGAATGGAGAGAGAGAGAGAGGGGACTGGGGAGAGAGGAGAATAATGGAGAGAGAGAGAGAGGGGACTGATGAGATGAGGAGAAGAATGGAGAGAGAGAGAGAGAGAGAGAGAGAGAGAGAGAGAGAGAGAGAGAGAGAGGGGACTGGGGAGAGAGGGCAATAATGGAGAGAGAGAGGGGACTGATGAGATGAGGAGAAGAATGGAGAGAGAGAGAGGGGACTGATGAGAGAGGAGAAGAATGGAGAGAGAGAGAGAGAGAGAGACAGAGAGGGGACTGATGAGGAGAAGAAAGGAGAGAGAGAGAGAGAGAGGGGACTGGGGAGAGAGGAGAAGAAAGGAGAGAGAGAGAGAGGGGACTGGGGAGAGAGGAGAAGAATGGAGAGAGAGAGAGAGTGAGAGAAAGAGAGAGGGGACTGGGGAGAGAGGAGAAGAAAGGAGAGAGAGAGAGAGAGAGAGGGGAATGATGAGATGAGGAGAAGAATGGAGAGAGAGAGAGAGAGAGGGGGGACTGGGGAGAGAGGAGAAGAATGGAGAGAGAGAGAGAGAGAGAGAGAGAGAGGAGAAGAAAGGAGAGAGAGAGAGAGAGAGAGAGAGAGAGAGAGGACTGCGGAGAGGAGAAGAATGGAGAGAGAGAGAGAGAAGGGGGACTGGGGAGAGAGGAGAAGAATGAGAGAGAGAGAGAGAGAGAGGGGACTGGGGAGAGAGGAGAAGAATGGAGAGAGAGAGAGAGGGGGACTGATGAGATGAGGAGAAGAATGGAGAGAGAGAGAGAGAGAGAGAGAGAGAGAGAGAGAGAGAGAGAGAGAGAGAGGAGAGGGGGACTGGGGAGAGGAGAAGAAAGGAGAGAGAGAGGGGGAACTGGGGAGATAGGAGAAGAATGGAGAGAGAGAGAGAGGGGAAGAAAGGAGAGAGAGAGAGGGAACTGGGGAGAGAGGAGAAGAATGGAGAGAGAGAGAGGGGACTGGGGAGAGAGGAGAAGAATGGAGAGAGAGAGAGGGGACTGGGGAGAGAGAAGAATGAGAGAGAGAGAGAGAGAGAGGGGACTGGGGAGAGAGGAGAAGAATGGAGAGAGAGAGAGAGAGAGGGAGAGAGGAGAAGAATGGAGAGAGAGAAAGGGAGAGAGGAGAAGAATGGAGAGAGAGAGAGAGAGTGGACTGGGGAGAGAGGAGAAGATAGGAGAGAGAGAGGGAACTGGGGAGAGAGGAGAAGAATGGAGAGAGGAGAAGAATGGGGAGAGAGAGAGAGAGGGGACTGGGGAGAGAGGAGAAGAATGGAGAGAGAGGAGAAGAATGGAGAGATGAGAAGAATGGAGAGAGAGGAGAAGAATGGAGAGAGAGAAAGGGAGAGAGGAGAAGAATGGAGAGAGAGAGAGAGAGAGAGAGAGAGAGAGAGAGGGGACTAGGGAGAGAGGAGAAGAATGGAGAGAGAGAGAGAGAGAGAGAGAGGGGACTAGGGAGAGAGGAGAAGAATGGAGAGAGAGAGAGGATTGATGAGATTAGAAAAATGGAGAGAGAGAGAGGGGACTGGGGAGAGAGGAGAAGAATGAGAGAGAGAGAGAGAGAGAGAGAGAGGACTGGGGAGAGAGGAGAAGAATGGAGAGAGGGGACTGGGGAGAGAGGAGAAGAATGGAGAGAGAGAGAGGGGTCTGGGGAGAGAGGAGAAGAATGGAGAGAGAGAGAGGGGGGGACTGGGGAGAGGGGAGAAGAATGGAGAGAGAGAGGGGACTGGGGAGAGAGGAGAAGAATGGAGAGAGAGAGAGAGAGAGAGGGGACTGGGGAGAGAGGAGAAGAATGGAGAGAGAGAGAGAAGGGACTGGGGAGAGAGGAGAAGAATGGAGAGAGAGAGAGGGGACTGGGGAGAGTGAGAGACGGGACTGGGAGAGAGGAGAAGAATAGAGAGAGAGAGAGGGGGGACTGGGGAGAGAGAGGGACGGTACTGGGGAGAGAGGAGAAGAATGGAGAGAGAGAGAGAGAGAGAGAGAAGGGACTGGGGAGAGAGAGAGACGGTACTGGGGAGAGAGGAGAAGAATGGAGAGAGAGAGAGAGAGAGAGAGAGAGAGAGAGAAGGGACTGGGGAGAGAGAGAGACGGTACTGGGGGGAGAGAGAGAGAGAGAGAGAGAGAGAGAGAGAGAGAGAGAGAGAGAGAGAGAGAGAGAGAGAGAGAGAGAGAGAAGGGACTGGGGAGAGAGAGAGGGGGGACTGGGGAGAGAGGTTGTATTGGTCTCGATGGCGCTGCCCGTGTGCTCACAGAAGCCGGATAATAGAACAGATGCAATGTTGCGAACTATACATCTCTATGGGACAAGGGGACACAATAAGGAAGAATCTCATTTCTTATTATTATATATATATATATATATATTGAGTATTATTATAATATTTTGCCATTTCAAACCTGCTGGGGCTTTCCCCAAATGCTGCAAAGAGGGAGACAGAGATAAAAGAGAGAGCAGGAGGTTATTATACTGTAAAATGTGATGGATTTTTCCAAAGCAGAGCCTGGAGTTTAGAGTCTTTCTTCAAGCTGTGTCATGAATTGCTTTGTAGGAAGCTCAACTGTCTTTCTGTTTTTAGTCTCTCTATGGTCCACTATATAGAGCATGTGTCTGGTCTCTCTATGGTCCACTATTTAGATAATGTGACTTGTCTCTCTGTGGTCCACTATATAGATAATGTGACTGGTCTCTCTCTATGGTCCACTATATAGATCATGTGACTGGTCTCTCTCTATGGTCCACTATATAGATCATGTGACTGGTCTCTCTATGGTCCACTATATAGATAATGTGACTGGTCTCTCTATGGTCCACTATATAGAGCATGTGACTGGTCTCTCTATGGTCCACTATATAGATCATGTGTCTGGTCTCTCTATGGTCCACTATATAGATCATGTGACTTGTCTCTCTATGGTCCACTATATAGATCATGTGACTGGTCTCTCTCTCTCTATGGTCCACTATATAGATCATGTGAGTGGTCTCTCTATGGTCCACTATATAGATCATGTGTCTGGTCTCTCTATGGTCCACTATATAGATAATGTGACTGGTCTCTCTCTCTCTGTGGTCCACTATATAGATCATGTGACTGGTCTCTCTCTCTCTATGGTCCACTATATAGATCATGTGTCTGGTCTCTCTATGGTCCACTATATAGATAATGTGACTGGTCTCTCTCTCTCTATGGTCCACTATATAGATCATGTGTCTGGTCTCTCTATGGTCCACTATATAGATCATGTGACTGGTCTCTCTATGGTCCACTATATAGATCATGTGAGTGGTCTCTCTATGGTCCACTATATAGATCATGTGACTGGTCTCTCTATGGTCCACTATATAGATAATGTGACTGGTCTCTCTGTGGTCCACTATATAGATAATGTGTCTGGTCTCTCTATGGTCCACTATATAGATCATGTGTCTGGTCTCTCTATGGTCCACTATATAGATAATGTGACTGGTCTCTCTCTATTGTCCACTATATAGATCATGTGACTGGTCTCTCTATGGTCCACTATATAGATCATGTATCTGGTCTCTCTATGGTCCACTATATAGATCATGTGACTGGTCTCTCTCTCTCTCTATGGTCCACTATATAGATCATGTGACTGGTCTCTCTATGGTCCACTATATAGATCATGTATCTGGTCTCTCTATGGTCCACTATATAGATCATGTGTCTGGTCTCTTTCTATGGTCCACTATATAGATAATGTGAGTGGTCTCTCTATGGTCCACTATATAGATCATGTGACTGGTCTCTCTATGGTCCACTATATAGATCATGTGACTGGTCTCTCTCTCTCTATGGTCCACTATATAGATAATGTGACTGGTCTCTCTCTATGGTCCACTATATAGATCATGTGACTGGTCTCTCTCTATGGTCCACTATATAGATCATGTGACTGGTCTCTCTATGGTCCACTATATAGATCATGTCACTGGTCTCTCTATGGTCCACTATATAGATCATGTGACTGGTCTCTCTATGGTCCACTATATAGAGCATGTGTCTGGTCTCTCTATGGTCCACTATATAGATCATGTGACTGGTCTCTCTCTCTATGGTCCACTATATAGATAAAATAATGTACTACGAGAATTATCATTCCTAGTCTATATCCCAAATGGCAGCCTATGGTTCCTGGTCAAAGTAGTGCACTACGTAGGGAATAGGGTGCCATTGGCCATAGGGCCCTGGTCAACGTAGTGCACTACGTAGGGAATAGGGTACCATTGGCAATAGGGCCCTGGTCAAAGTAGTGCACTACGTAGGGAATAGGGTGCCCTTGGCCATAGAGCCCTGCCTCTCCTCTCCTTTAATCACGGAGGAGCTGCTCAAACTGTAACGGAATCAATAATAACCATCGTCCCGCAGAATCCCTTTCATTTAGGCTGTTTGACCTTTAACCTTAGACTCCATATAAAGGAAGCCAACCTTCCTTTATATAAAAGCTAGTCTCCAAATCCAAACAGGATCAAGACTTCGTTGTCCTGCTTATTGGCCAATGGAACGTGGCCCGGTTCCGTTTGGATTTCCGAGGCTGTTTCTAAGTCCACAGTAGCGTCAAAATCTGCGAGCCGTTGCTTTTCTCCCACAGTGCACTGTACCGTACACGAAAATGTGGAGGTCACTTCAACAGACGGTGCCAGCTTTGCTATGTAAATATTGTCTCCATCCCAAACGGCACCCTATTCCCTATATAGGGAATAGGGAACCATAGTAGTGCACTAGATAGGGACTAGGATGCCGTTTGGGGGTGAATAGTAGTGCACTATATAGGGAATAGGGTGCCCGTTTGGGGGTGAATAGTAGTGCACTATATAGGGAATAGGGTGCCGTTTGGGGGTGAATAGTAGTGCACTATATAGGGAATAGGATGCCGTTTGGGGGTGAATAGTAGTGCACTATATAGGGAATAGGGTGCCGTTTGGGGGTGAATAGTAGTGCACTATATAGGGAATAGGGTGCCGTTTGGGGGTGAATAGTAGTGCACTATATAGGGAATAGGGTGCCGTTTGGGGGTGAATAGTAGTGCACTATATAGGGAATAGGGTGCCATTTGGGGGTGAATAGTAGTGCACTATATAGGGAATAGTGTGCCGTTTGGGGGTGAATAGTAGTGCACTATATAGGGAATAGGGTGCCGTTTGGGGGTGAATAGTAGTGCACTATATAGGGAATAGGATGCCGTTTGGGGGTGAATAGTAGTGCACTATATAGGGAATAGGGTGCCGTTTGGGTGTGAATAGTAGTGCACTATATAGGGAATAGGGTGCCGTTTGGGGGTGAATAGTAGTGCACTATATAGGGAATAGGGTGCCGTTTGGGGGTGAATAGTAGTGCACTATATAGGGAATAGGGAACCATAGTAGTGCACTATATAGGGAATAGGGTGCCGTTTGGGGGTGAATAGTAGTGCACTATATAGGGAATAGGGAACCATAGTAGTGCACTATATAGGGAATAGGGTGCCATTTGGGGGTGAATAGTAGTGCACTATATAGGGAATAGGGTGCCGTTTGGGGGTGAATAGTAGTGCACTATATAGGGAATAGGGAACCATAGTAGTGCACTATATAGGGAATAGGGTGCCGTTTGGGGGTGAATAGTAGTGCACTATATAGGGAATAGGGTGCCATAGTAGTGCACTATATAGGGAATAGGGTGCCGTTTGGGGGTGAATAGTAGTGCACTATATAGGGAATAGGATGCCGTTTGGGGGTGAATAGTAGTGCACTATATAGGGAATAGGGTGCCATTTGGGACAGCACGCGCTACCTAATTCGATTTCACCTAGAGATTGTTGCGTTCTCTCTTGTTCAACAACAGCATGGAATGTCAGTTACGTTACCGTGGCAATGAATCAGTTGTGACAGGACCTTAGTAGGGTTACCGAGGCCCGGGACCGGGGAGCCAATAGGATCGCTGCATCTAGCCTGTTAGCCGGCCTCGTCCAGCCACTCACAACGTTAATTATTAGAGTGGGTAGAGAGACGGGAGGACTGTGTGGTCAGCAGAAATATTTCCCTCTTGTTTACAGAACGAAGCACAATGTGTGATGATTAATATGGTTTTATCACTGCATAAATCAATATCTGATGTGTTAATGTAGCTTTTCTATAAGTTATCTCTCTCCTCTCCTCCTCTTCTCCTTCTTGGCTCCTCCTCTTCCCCTCCTCTCCTCCTCCCTCCTCTTCTCCTTCTCTCTCCTTGGCTCCTCCTCCTCCCCTCCTCTCTCCTCCCCTCCTCCCCTCCTCTCTCCTCCTACTCTACTCCTCCTCTGCTCCTCTTCTACTCCTCCTCCTCTGCTCCTCTTCTACTCCTCCTCTTCTCCTCCTCCCTCCTCTCACTCCTCCTCTCCTTTTCTCTCCTCTCCTCCTCCTCTGCTTCCCTCCTCCTCTTCTCCTCCTCTCCTCCTCCTCCCTCCTCTCCTCTTTTCCTCCTCCCTCCTCTCCTCTTTCCCCTCCTCACTTCTCTCCTCTTTCCTCTCCTCCTCCCTCCTCTCCTCCTCCCCACAGTAGGTCAATGTTTAGCTTTATTGAGGAATCTAATTCTGATATAGTCTGATAGAGTATACTGCTCAACTACAGTTAATATTATACTATACAGGGTCTGTTCTATAGAGGTAACAGGGTCTGTTCTATAGAGGTAACAGGGTCTGTTCTATAGAGGTAACATGATCTGTTCTATAGAGGTAACAGGGTCTGTTCTATAGAGGTAACAGGGTCTGTTCTATAGAGGTAACAGGGTCTGTTCTATAGAGGTAACAGGGTCTGTTCTATAGAGGTAACAGGGTCTGTTCTATAGAGGTAACAGGGTCTGTTCTATAGAGGTAACAGGGTCTGTTCTATAGAGGTAACAGGGTCTGTTCTATAGAGGTAACAGGGTCTGTTCTATAGAGGTAACAGGGTCTGTTCTATAGAGGTAACAGGGTCTGTTCTATAGAGGTAACAGGGTCTGTTCTATAGAGGTAACAGGGTCTGTTCTATAGAGGTAACAGGGTCTGTTCTATAGAGGTAACAGGGTCTGTTCTATAGGGGTAACATGATCTGTTCTATAGAGGTAACAGGGTCTGTTCTATAGGGGTAACATGATCTGTTCTATAGAGGTAACAGGGTCTGTTCTATAGGGGTAACAGGGTCTGTTCTATAGAGGTAACAGGGTCTGTTCTATAGAGGTAACAGGGTCTGTTCTATAGGGGTAACAGGGTCTGTTCTATAGAGGTAACAGGGTCTGTTCTATAGAGGTAACAGGGTCTGTTCTATAGAGGTAACAGGGTCTGTTCTATAGAGGTAACAGGGTCTGTTCTATAGGGGTAACAGGGTCTGTTCTATAGGGGTAACAGGGTCTGTTCTATAGAGGTAACAGGGTCTGTTCTATAGAGGTAACAGGATCTGTTCTATAGAGGTAACAGGGTCTGTTCTATAGGGGTAACAGGGTCTGTTCTATAGGGGTAACAGGGTCTGTTCTATAGAGGTAACAGGGTCTGTTCTATAGAGGTAACAGGGTCTGTTCTATAGAGGTAACAGGGTCTGTTCTATAGAGGTAACAGGGTCTGTTCTATAGAGGTAACAGGGTCTGTTCTATAGAGGTAACAGGGTCTGTTCTATAGAGGTAACAGGGTCTGTTCTATAGGGGTAACAGGGTCTGTTCTATAGAGGTAACAGGGTCTGTTCTATAGAGGTAACAGGGTCTGTTCTATAGGGGTAACAGGGTCTGTTCTATAGAGGTAACAGGGTCTGTTCTATAGAGGTAACAGGGTCTGTTCTATAGAGGTAACAGGGTCTGTTCTATAGGGGTAACAGGGTCTGTTCTATAGGGGTAACAGGGTCTGTTCTATAGGGGTAACAGGGTCTGTTCTATAGAGGTAACAGGGTCTGTTCTATAGGGGTAACAGGGTCTGTTCTATAGGGGTAACAGGGTCTGTTCTATAGGGGTAACAGGGTCTGTATCTACAGGGTCTGTTCTATAGAGGTAACAGGGTCTGTTCTATAGAGGTAACAGGGTCTGTTCTATAGGGGTAACAGGGTCTGTTCTATAGGGGTAACAGGGTCTGTTCTATAGAGGTAACAGGGTCTGTTCTATAGGGGTAACAGGGGTCTGTTCTATAGAGGTAACAGGGTCTGTTCTATAGAGGTAACAGGGTCTGTTCTATAGAGGTAACAGGGTCTGTTCTATAGAGGTAACAGGGTCTGTTCTATAGGGGTAACAGGGTCTGTTCTATAGAGGTAACAGGGTCTGTTCTATAGAGGTAACAGGGTCTGTTCTATAGAGGTAACAGGGTCTGTTCTATAGAGGTAACAGGGTCTGTTCTATAGAGGTAACAGGGTCTGTTCTATAGAGGTAACAGGGTCTGTTCTATAGAGGTAACAGGGTCTGTTCTATAGAGGTAACAGGGTCTGTTCTATAGAGGTAACAGGGTCTGTTCTATAGGGGTAACAGGGTCTGTTCTATAGGGGTAACAGGGTCTGTTCTATAGAGGTAACAGGGTCTGTTCTATAGAGGTAACAGGGTCTGTTCTATAGAGGTAACAGGGTCTGTTCTATAGAGGTAACAGGGTCTGTTCTATAGAGGTAACAGGGTCTGTTCTATAGAGGTAACAGGGTCTGTTCTATAGAGGTAACAGGGTCTGTTCTATAGAGGTAACAGGGTCTGTTCTATAGAGGTAACAGGGTCTGTTCTATAGAGGTAACAGGGTCTGTTCTATAGAGGTAACAGGGTCTGTTCTATAGAGGTAACAGGGTCTGTTCTATAGAGGTAACAGGGTCTGTTCTATAGAGGTAACAGGGTCTGTTCTATAGAGGTAACAGGGTCTGTTCTATAGAGGTAACAGGGTCTGTTCTATAGAGGTAACAGGGTCTGTTCTATAGAGGTAACAGGGTCTGTTCTATAGGGGTAACAGGGTCTGTGTTCCTGCAGTGGTCTGAGGAGCCGTGTGCAGCTCACCTGACCCAGAGAGATGGCTACCAGGCCTCCACACAAGGACAACTCAAGGACCAGCTCTACCAGGAGATCATCAACTTCTTCGACAAGGGCAAGGTACCTAGAGGGAGGAGGGGGGGAGAGGGTGGAAGGGTGATGGACGGGGGAGAGAGGGTGTGTTTTAGAGAGAGAGAGAAAGTGAGTGTTGGTGAGAGATTGAGAGAGGGGGGATGGTGAGTGAGAGAGGGGAGGTGGTGAGAGAGAGGGGAGGTGGTGAGAGAGAGGAGGTGGTGAGAGAGGGGGGGTGGTGAGAGATAGAGGGGAGGTGGTGATTGGCCCTCCTCTATAAGCCCTCTATTGGCCCTCCTCTATTGGCCCTCCTCTATAAGCCCTCTATTGGCCCGCCTCTATAAGCCCTCTATTGGCCCTCCTCTATTGGCCCTCCTCTATAAGCCATCTATTGGCCCTCCTCTATTGGCCCTCCTCTGGAAGCTCTCTATTGGCCCTCCTCTGGAAGCGCTCTATTGGCCCTCCTCTGGAAGCTCTCTATTGGCCCTCCTCTATTGGCCCTCCTCTGGAAGCTCTCTATTGGCCCTCCTCTATTGGCCCTCCTCTGGAAACCCTCTATTGGCCCTCCTCTGGAAGCCCTCTATTGGCCCTCCTCTATAAGCCCTCTATTGGCCCTCCTCTATAAGCCCTCTATTGGCCCTCCTCTATAAGCCCTCTATTGGCCCTCCTCTGGAAGCCCTCCTCTGGAAGCTCTTCCTCTGGAAGCTCTCTATTGGCCCTCCTCTATAAGCCCTCTATTGGCCCTCCTCTATAAGCCCTCTATTGGCCCTCCTCTATAAGCCCTCTATTGGCCCTCCTCTGGAAGCCCTCTATTGGCCCTCCTCTGGAAGCCCTCTATTGGCCCTCCTCTATAAGCCCTCTATTGGCCCTCCTCTATAAGCCCTCTATTGGCCCTCCTCTACAAGCCATCTATTGGCCCTCCTCTATTGGCCCTCCTCTATAAGCCATCTATTGGCCCTCCTCTATTGGCCCTCCTCTGGAAGCTCTCTATTGGCCCTCCTCTGGAAGCGCTCTATTGGCCCTCCTCTGGAAGCTCTCTATTGGCCCTCCTCTATTGGCCCTCCTCTGGAAGCTCTCTATTGGCCCTCCTCTATTGGCCCTCCTCTGGAAGCTCTCTATTGGCCCTCCTCTGGAAGCGCTCTATTGGCCCTCCTCTGGAAGCTCTCTATTGGCCCTCCTCTATTGGCCCTCCTCTGGAAGCTCTCTATTGGCCCTCCTCTATTGGCCCTCCTCTGGAAGCTCTCTATTGGCCCTCCTCTGGAAGCCCTCTATTGGCCCTCCTCTATAAGCCCTCTATTGGCCCTCCTCTATAAGCCCTCTATTGGCCCTCCTCTGGAAGCCCTCTATTGGCCCTACTCTGGAAGCCCTCTATTGGCCCTCCTCTATAAGCCCTCTATTGGCCCTCCTCTATAAGCCCTCTATTGGCCCTCCTCTATAAGCCCTCTATTGGCCCTCCTCTGGAAAGCCCTCTGTTGGCCCTCTCTCTCTCTCTCCTCCTTGCCCCACCAACCGCCTTCCCTTCTTCTCTCACTCTCCCTCCCATCCTCCTCTCTCCCCATCCTCCTCTCTCCCATCCTCCTCTCCCTCCCATCTTCCTTCCTCCATCCTCTCTCCTCCCTCCATCCTCCTCTCTCTCCCCCCTCCCTCCCATCCTCCTCTCTCCCTCCATCCTCCTCTCTCTCCCCCTCCCTCCCTCCCATCCTCCTCTCTCCCTCCATCCTCCTCTCCCTCCCCCTCCCTCCCTCCCATCCTCCTCTCTCCCTCCATCTTCCTCTCCTCTCTCGTCCCTCCCATCCTCCTCTCCCTCCATCTTCCTCTCCTCTCTCGTCCCTCCCATCCTCCTCTCTCCCTCCATCTTCTCTCCCTCCATCCCATCCTCCTCTCTCCCTCCATCCTCCTCTCCCTCCCCTCCCTCCCTCCCATCCTCCTCTCTCCCTCCATCTTCCTCTCCTCTCTCGTCCCTCCCATCCTCCCTCTCTCCCTCCATCTTCCTCTCCTCTCTCGTCCCTCCCATCCTCCTCTCTCCCTCCATCTTCTCTCCCTCCATCCCATCCTCTCTCTCCCTCCATCTTCTCTCCCTCCAACCCATCCTCCTCTCTCCCATCCTCCTCTCCCTCCCATCTTCCTTCCTCCATCCTCCCTCTCCTCCCTCCATCCATCCTCTCTCTCCCCCTCCCTCCCTCCCATCCTCCTCTCTCCCTCCATCCTCCTCTCTCTCCCCCTCCCTCCCTCCCATCCTCCTCCCTCCCATCCTCCTCTCTCCCTCCATCCTCCTCTCCCTCCCCCTCCCTCCCTCCCATCCTCCTCTCTCCCTCCATCTTCCTCTCCTCTCTCGTCCCTCCCATCCTCCTCTCTCCCTCCATCTTCCTCTCCTCTCTCGTCCCTCCCATCCTCCTCTCTCCCTCCCATCCTCCTCCCTCCCTCCCATCCTCCTCTCTCCCTCCATCCTCCTCTCCCTCCCCCCCTCCCTCCCTCCCATCCTCCTCTCTCCCTCCATCTTCCTCTCCCTCCATCCCATCCTCCTCTCTCCCTCCATCTTCTCTCCCTCCAACCCATCCTCCTCTCTCCCATCCTCCTCTCCCTCCCATCTTCCTTCCTCCATCCTCCTCTCTCCTCCCTCCATCCTCCTCTCTCTCCCCCTCCCTCCCTCCCATCCTCCTCTCTCCCTCCATCTTTTCTCCCTCCATCCCATCCTCCTCTCTCCCTCCATCTTCTCTCCCTCCATCCCATCCTCCTCTCTCCCTCCATCTTCTCTCCCTCCATCCCATCCTCCTCTCTCCCTCCATCTTCTCTCCCTCCACCCCATCCTCCTCTCTCCCTCCATCTTCTCTCCCTCCAACCCATCCTCCTCTCTCCCATCCTCCTCTCCCTCCCATCTTCCTTCCTCCATCCTCCTCTCTCCTCCCTCCATCCTCCTCTCTCTCCCCCTCCCTCCCTCCCATCCTCCTCTCTCCCTCCATCTTTTCTCCCTCCATCCCATCCTCCTCTCTCCCTCATCTTTTCTCCCTCCATCCCATCCTCCTCTCTCCTCCCTCCATCCTCCTCTCTCCCCCTCCCTCCCTCCCATCCTCCTCTCTCCCTCCATCTTTTCTCCCTCCATCCCATCCTCCTCTCTCCCTCATCTTTTCTCCCTCCATCCCATCCTCCTATCTCCCTCATCTTTTCTCCCTCCATCCCATCCTCCTCTCTCCCTCATCTTCTCTCCCTCCATCCCATCCTCCTCTCTCCCTCCATCTTCCTCTCCTCTCTCGTCCCTCCCTCCCTCCCATCCTCCTCTCTCCCTCCATCTTCTCTCCCTCCATCCCATCCTCCTCTCTCTTTCCTTCTTCTCTCCCTCCATCCCATCCTCCTCTCTCCCTCATCTTCTCTCCCTCCATCCCATCCTCCTCTCTCCCTCATCTTCTCTCCCTCCATCCCATCCTCCTCTCTCTTTCCTTCTTCTCTCCCTCCATCCCATCCTCCTCTCTCCCTCATCTTCTCTCCCTCCATCCCATCCTCCTCTCTCCCTCCATCTTCCTCTCCTCTCTCGTCCCTCCCTCCCTCCCTCCCATCCTCCTCTCTCCCTCCATCTTCTCTCCCTCCATCCCATCCTCCTCTCTCTTTCCTTCTTCTCTCCCTCCATCCCATCCTCCTCTCTCCCTCATCTTCTCTCCCTCCATCCCATCCTCCTCTCTCCCTCATCTTCTCTCCCTCCATCCCATCCTCCTCTCTCTTTCCTTCTTCTCTCCCTCCATCCCATCCTCCTCTCTCCCTCATCTTCTCTCCCTCCATCCCATCCTCCTCTCTCCCTCATCTTCTCTCCCTCCATCCCATCCTCCTCTCTCTTTCCTTCTTCTTTCCCTCCACCCCATCCTCCTCTCTCCCTCCATCTTCTCTCCCTCCATCCCATCCTCCTCTCTCCCTCCATCTTCTCTCCCTCCATCCCATCCTCCTCTCTCCCTCCATCTTCTCTCCCTCCATCCCATCCTCCTCTCTCCCTCCATCTTCTCTCCCTCCATCCCATCCTCCTCTCTCCCTCCTTCTTCTCTCCCTCCATCCCATCCTCCTCTCTCCCTCATCTTCTCTCCCTCCATCCCATCCTCCTCTCTCCCTCCATCTTCTCTCCCTCCATCCCATCCTCCTCTCTCCCTCCATCTTCTCTCCCTCCATCCCATCCTCCTCTCTCCCTCCATCTTCTCTCCCTCCATCCCATCCTCCTCTCTCCCTCCTTCTTCTCTCCCTCCATCCCATCCTCCTCTCTCCCTCATCTTCTCTCCCTCCATCCCATCCTCCTCTCTCCCCCCATCTTCTCTCCCTCCATCCCATCCTCCTCTCTCCCTCCATCTTCTCTCCCTCCATCCCATCCTCCTCTCTCCCATCCCATCCTCTCTCCCTCCATCTTCTCTCCCTCCATCCCATCCTCCTCTCTCCCTCCATCTCCATCCCATCCTCCCTCCCTCCATCCCATCCTCCCCTCTCCCTCCATCTTCTCTCCCTCCATCCCATCCTCCTCTCTCCCATCCTCCTCTCTCCCTCCATCTTTTCTCCCTCCATCTTTTCTCCCTCCATCCCATCCTCCTCTCTCCCTCCTCCCTCCATCCCATCCTCCTCTCTCACTCCTCCCTCCATCCCATCCTCCTCTCTCACTCCTCCCTCCATCCCATCCTCCTCTCTCCCCCCATCTTCTCTCCCTCCATCCCATCCTCCTCTCTCCCTCCATCTTCTCTCCCTCCATCCCATCCTCCTCTCTCCCATCCTCCTCTCTCCCTCCATCTTCTCTCGCTCCATCCCATCCTCCTCTCTCCCTCCATCTTCTCTCCCTCCATCCCATCCTCCTCTCTCCCTCCATCTTTTCTCCCTCCATCCCATCCTCCTCTCTCCCTCCTCCCTCCATCCCATCCTCCTCTCTCACTCCTCCCTCCATCCCATCCTCCTCTCTCACTCCTCCCTCCATCCCATCCTCCTCTCTCCCCCCATCTTCTCTCCCTCCATCCCATCCTCCTCTCTCCCTCCATCTTCTCTCCCTCCATCCCATCATCCTCTCTCCCCCATCTTCTCTCCCTCCATCCCATCCTCCTCTACATCCCCTCCTTTCCTGCCACCCCAGTATCACCATAAGCCACAAGAAAGACAGACAGACAGACGATAATGTGCCTGCATGATGCCATTCTGTAAAAACAGGAGGAGCAGACCATTCTCAGATGACTCAATCTGGAGAAATATCTGTCTGTCTGTCCCATCTTCAGCAGAGCAAGGTACCGCAGGGGCTTTAGTCAGGAAGACCTCCCCGATACTACTGAAGATGGGGAGGTTGGAGAGAGAGAGGGAGGAGGGGATGAGGTGGGAGAGAGAGGGGTGGGGTGGGGGAGAGAGAGGGAGGGGAGGGAGGAGTAGGCAGGTCTGTCTACAGCTAAATACAATGACTAATATATATGACTATTCTCTCATATCCTGTGTATGTGTGTGTCTCTCTCTGTGTGTGTGTGTGTGTGTGTGTGTGTGTGTGTGTGTGTGTGTGTGTGTGTGTGTGTGTGTGTGTGTGTGTGTGTGTGTGTGTGTGTGTGTGTGTGTGTGTGTGTGTGTGTGTGTGTGTGTGTGTGTGTGTGTGTGTGTGTGTGTGTGTGTGTGTGTGTGTGTGTTTAGATGTGGGAGGAAGCCATCGTACTAGGAAAGGAGCTGGCAGACCAGTATGAGAATGAGATGTTTGACTTTGAGCAGCTCAGTGCCTCCTTGGTAAGTTCAATCTAATCACATGGTATATTCTACTGGTATAGAACTCTATGTATTATCATATGGACAACACCTTGACATGGGTGCTTTCTGTGTGTGTGTGTGTGTGTGTGTGTGTGTGTGTGTGTGCGTGTGCGTGCACATGGTATTCTGCATCCAGTACATTGAGTCTTCCTGAACGTTACTTCCTGTTACAGAGGAAACAGGCTCAGTTCTACGAGAACATTGTGAAGGTGATCCGGCCCAAGCCAGACTACTTTGCTGTGGGATACTATGGAGTGGGCTTCCCTTCCTTCCTCAGGGTAAGTAGTACCTGGGTCCTACACACACAGGCTCAGCAACACACACACACGCAGTCCATAGTTCTGCAGCCATCTGTTGAGAGAGTAAACAGTACATTACCTCGGCCAGTAGGGTCCCCTGCCTCAACATTCAATACATTACCTCAGCCAGTAGGGTCCCCTGCCTCAACATTCAATACATTACCTCAGCCAGTAGAGTCCCCTGCCTCAACATTCAATACATTACCTCGGCCAGTAGAGTCCCCTGCCTCGGACAGTAGAGTCCCCTGCCTCGGCCAGTAGAGTCCCCTGCCTCGGCCAGTAGAGTCCCCTGCCTCGGCCAGTAGAGTCCCCTGCCTCGGCCAGTAGAGTCCCCTGCCTCGGCCGGTAGAGTCCCCTGCCTCGGCCGGTAGAGTCCCCTGCCTCGGCCAGTAGGGTCCCCTGCCTCAACATTCAATACATTACCTCAGCCAGTGGAGTCCCCTGCCTCAACATTCAATACATTACCTCGGCCAGTAGAGTCCCCTGCCTCGGCCAGTAGAGTCCCCTGCCTCGGCCAGTAGAGTCCCCTGCCTCGGCCAGTAGAGTCCTCTTCCTCAGCCTTCAAACATTACCTCAGCCAGTAGAGTCCCCTGCCTCGGCCAGTAGAGTCCTCTTCCTCAGCCTTCAAACATTACCTCAGCCAGTAGAGTCCCCTGCCTCGGCCAGTAGAGTCCTCTTCCTCAACATTCAATACATTACCTCAGCCAGTAGAGTCCCCTGCCTCAACATTCAATACATTACCTCGGCCAGTAGAGTCCCCTGCCTCGGACAGTAGAGTCCCCTGCCTCGGCCAGTAGAGTCCCCTGCCTCGGCCAGTAGAGTCCCCTGCCTCGGCCAGTAGAGTCCCCTGCCTCGGCCAGTAGAGTCCCCTGCCTCGGCCGGTAGAGTCCCCTGCCTCGGCCGGTAGAGTCCCCTGCCTCGGCCAGTAGGGTCCCCTGCCTCAACATTCAATACATTACCTCAGCCAGTGGAGTCCCCTGCCTCAACATTCAATACATTACCTCGGCCAGTAGAGTCCCCTGCCTCGGCCAGTAGAGTCCCCTGCCTCGGCCAGTAGAGTCCCCTGCCTCGGCCAGTAGAGTCCTCTTCCTCAGCCTTCAAACATTACCTCAGCCAGTAGAGTCCCCTGCCTCGGCCAGTAGAGTCCTCTTCCTCAGCCTTCAAACATTACCTCAGCCAGTAGAGTCCCCTGCCTCGGCCAGAAGAGTCCTCTTCCTCAGCCTTCAAACATTACCTCGGCCAGTAGAGTCCCCTGCCTCGGCCAGTAGAGTCCCCTGCCTCGGCCAGTAGAGTCCCCTGCTTCGGCCAGTAGAGTCCCCTGCCTCGGCCAGTAGAGTCCCCTGCCTCGGCCAGTAGGGTCCCCTGCCTCAACATTCAATACATTACCTCAGCCAGTGGAGTCCCCTGCCTCAACATTCAATACATTACCTCGGCCAGTAGAGTCCCCTGCCTCGGCCAGTAGAGTCCCCTGCCTCGGCCAGTAGAGTCCCCTGCCTCGGCCAGTAGAGTCCCCTGCCTCGGCCAGTAGAGTCCCCTGCCTCGGCCAGCAGAGTCCCCTGCCTCGGCCAGCAGAGTCCCCTGCCTCGGCCAGTAGAGTCCCCTGCCTCGGCCAGTAGAGTCCCCTGCCTCGGCCAGTAGAGTCCTCTTCCTCAGCCTTCAAACATTACCTCAGCCAGTAGAGTCCCCTGCCTCGGCCAGTAGAGTCCTCTTCCTCAGCCTTCAAACATTACCTCAGCCAGTAGAGTCCCCTGCCTCGGCCAGTAGAGTCCTCTTCCTCAACATTCAATACATTACCTCAGCCAGTAGAGTCCCCTGCCTCAACATTCAATACATTACCTCGGCCAGTAGAGTCCCCTGCCTCGGACAGTAGAGTCCCCTGCCTCGGCCAGTAGAGTCCCCTGCCTCGGCCAGTAGAGTCCCCTGCCTCGGCCAGTAGAGTCCCCTGCCTCGGCCAGTAGAGTCCCCTGCCTCGGCCGGTAGAGTCCCCTGCCTCGGCCGGTAGAGTCCCCTGCCTCGGCCAGTAGGGTCCCCTGCCTCAACATTCAATACATTACCTCAGCCAGTGGAGTCCCCTGCCTCAACATTCAATACATTACCTCGGCCAGTAGAGTCCCCTGCCTCGGCCAGTAGAGTCCCCTGCCTCGGCCAGTAGAGTCCCCTGCCTCGGCCAGTAGAGTCCTCTTCCTCAGCCTTCAAACATTACCTCAGCCAGTAGAGTCCCCTGCCTCGGCCAGTAGAGTCCTCTTCCTCAGCCTTCAAACATTACCTCAGCCAGTAGAGTCCCCTGCCTCGGCCAGAAGAGTCCTCTTCCTCAGCCTTCAAACATTACCTCGGCCAGTAGAGTCCCCTGCCTCGGCCAGTAGAGTCCCCTGCCTCGGCCAGTAGAGTCCCCTGCTTCGGCCAGTAGAGTCCCCTGCCTCGGCCAGTAGAGTCCCCTGCCTCGGCCAGTAGGGTCCCCTGCCTCAACATTCAATACATTACCTCAGCCAGTGGAGTCCCCTGCCTCAACATTCAATACATTACCTCGGCCAGTAGAGTCCCCTGCCTCGGCCAGTAGAGTCCCCTGCCTCGGCCAGTAGAGTCCCCTGCCTCGGCCAGTAGAGTCCCCTGCCTCGGCCAGTAGAGTCCCCTGCCTCGGCCAGCAGAGTCCCCTGCCTCGGCCAGCAGAGTCCCCTGCCTCGGCCAGTAGAGTCCCCTGCCTCGGCCAGTAGAGTCCTCTGCCTCGGCCTTCATACATTACCTCAGCCAGTAGAGCCCCCTGCCTCGGCCAGTAGAGTCCCCTGCCTCGGCCAGTAGAGTCCCCTGCCTCGGCCAGTAGAGTCCCCTGCCTCGGCCAGTAGAGTCCCCTGCCTCGGCCAGTAGAGTCCCCTGCCTCGGCCAGTAGAGTCCCCTGCCTCGGCCAGTAGAGTCCCCTGCCTCGGCCAGTAGAGTCCCCTGCCTCGGCCAGTAGAGTCCCCTGCCTCGGCCAGTAGAGTCCCCTGCCTCGGCCAGTAGAGTCCCCTGCCTCATATTAAAACCTCTCACTCTGTGGTGTGGTGTTATCTTTTGGTTTTTCTCCCTGAATTTCAAGAAGACTTTTAAGTGTTGAGAGGAGAGGAGAGGAGAGGAGAGGAGAGGAGAGGAGAGGAGAGGAGAGGAGAGGAGAGGAGAGGAGAGGAGAGGAGAGGAGAGGAGAGGAGAGGAGACTTCCAACAGGCTGTAAGGCTGCACTCTGAGAGCGAGAAAGACGTGGAGAGAGGATATTATATTTGGACTGTGAGAATGTTCTGTTAAATAGAAGTGTGTAATCACGCTACATAGCAATGAGCTGGAGCCTCTTACACTTCTGTTAATAGACGAGAGTTTTCCCATCAAGCATTCCCCTCAGATGGTGACTCTCCTCTCTCTCTCTCTCTCTCTCTCTCTCTCTCTCTCTCTCTCTCTCTCTGTCTCTCTCTCTCTCTCTCTCTCTCTCTCTCTCTCTCTCTCTCTCTCCTCTCCTCCCCTATTCTCTTCCTCTGTCTCTGTCTCTCTGTCCTCTCCTCCCCCCCTCTCTCTCTCCTCTCCCCCCCTCTCTCTCTGTCTCTGTCTCTCTCTCTGTCTCTCTCTCTCGCCTCTCCTCCCCTATTCTCTTCCCTCTGTCTCTCTCTCCTCTCCCCCCTCTCTCTCTCTCTCTCGCTCTCCTCCCCTATTCTCTTCCCTCTGTCTCTGTCTCTCTCTCTCTCTCCCCCTCTCTCTCTCTCTCTCTCTCTCTCAACTCTCCTCCCCCCCCTCTCTCTCTCTCTCTCTCTCTCGCCTCTCCTCCCTATTCTCTTCCCTCTCCTCCCCTATTCTCTTCCCTCTGTCTCTCTCTCTCTCTCTCCTCTCCCCCTCTCTCTCTCTCTCGCCTCTCCTCCCTATTCTCTTCCCTCTGTCTCTCTCTCTCCCCCCCTCTCTCTCTCTCTCTCTCTCGCCTCTCCTCCCCTATTCTCTTCCCTCTGTCTCTCTCTCTTCTCTTCCTCTGTCTCTATGTCTCTCTCTCAATACGTATTTATATTTATTATGGATCAACATTAGTTCCTGTCAAGGCAGCAGCTACTCTTCCTGGGGTTTATTATGGATCAACATTAGTTCCTGCCAAGGCAGCAGCTACTCTTCCTGGGGTTTATTATGGATCCCCATTAGTTCCTGTCAAGGCAGCAGCTACTCTTCCTGGGGTTTATTATGGATCAACATTAGTTCCTATCAAGGCAGCAGCTACACTTCCTGGGGTTTATTATGGATCCCAGCAGCTACTCTTCCTGGGGTTTATTATGGATCCCCATTAGTTCCTGTCAAGGCAGCAGCTACTCTTCCTGGGGTTTATTATGGATCCCCATTAGTTCCTATCAAGGCAGCAGCTACACTTCCTGGGGTTTATTATGGATCCCAGCAGCTACTCTTCCTGGGGTTTATTATGGATCCCCATTAGTTCCTGCCAAGGCAGCAGCTACTCTTCCTGGGGTTTATTATGGATCCCCATTAGTTCCTGCCAAGGCAGCAGCTACTCTTCCTGGGGTTTATTATGGATCAACATTAGTTCCTGCCAAGGCAGCAGCTACACTTCCTGGGGTTTATTATGGATCCCCATTAGTTCCTGCCAAGGAGGCAGCTACTCTTCCTGGGGTTTATTATGGATCCCCATTAGTTCCTGCCAAGGCAGCAGCTACTCTTCCTGGGGTTTATTATGGATCCCCATTAGTTCCTGCCATGGCAGCAGCTACTCTTCCTGGGGTTTATTATGGATCCCCATTAGTTCCTGTCAAGGCAGCAGCTACTCTTCCTGGGGTTTATTATGGATCCCCATTAGATCCTGTCAAGGCAGCAGCTACTCTTCCTGGGGTTTATTATGTAAAGTTACCATGTCAGTGTCCATGTAAATGGAAGGTGGAAAGAGTTGGGGCTATTGATCAGCGTCTGGGTCAGTGGTGTCTGGGTCAGTGGTGTCTGGGTCAGTGGTGTCTGGGTCACTGGTGTCTGGGTCACTGGTGTCTGGGTCACTGGTGTCTGGGTCACTGGGTCACTGGTGTCTGGGTCACTGGTGTCTGGGTCACTGGGTCACTGGTGTCTGGGTCACTGGTGTCTGGGTCACTGGTGTCTGGGTCACTGGGTCACTGGTGTCTGGGTCACTGGGTCACTGGTGTCTGGGTCACTGGGTCACTGGTGTCTGGGTCACTGGTGTCTGGGTCACTGGTGTCTGGGTCACTGGGTCACTGGTGTCTGGGTCACTGGTGTCTGGGTCACTGGTGTCTGGGTCACTGGTGTCTGGGTGTCTAGGTCACTGGGTCTGGGTCACTGGTGTCTGGGTGTCTAGGTCACTGGGTCTGGGTCACTGGTGTGTGGGTCACTGGTGTCTGAGTCACTGGTGTCTGGGTCACTGGTGTCTGGGTCACTGGTGTTTGGGTCACTGGTTTCTGGGTCACTGGTTTCTGGGTCACTGGTGTCTGGGTCACTGGTGTCTGGGTCACTGGTGTCTGGGTCACTGGTTTCTGGGTCACTGGTGTCTGGGTCACTGGTGTCTGGGTCACTGGTGTCTGGGTCACTGGTTTCTGGGTCACTGGTTTCTGGGTCACTGGTGTCTGGGTCACTGGTGTCTGGGTCACTGGTGTCTGGGTCACTGGGTCTGGGTGTCTAGGTCACTGGGTCTGGGTCACTGGTGTGTGGGTCACTGGTGTGTGGGTCACTGGTGTCTGGGTCACTGGTGTCTGGGTCACTGGTGTCTGGGTCTGGGTGTCTAGGTCACTGGGTCTGGGTGTCTGGGTCACTGGGTCTGGGTCACTGGTGTCTGGGTCACTGGTGTCTGGGTGTCTAGGTCACTGGGTCTGGGTGTCTGGGTCACTGGTGTCTGGGTCACTGGTGTCTGGGTCTGGGTGTCTAGGTCACTGGGTCTGGGTGTCTGGGTCACTGGGTCTGGGTCACTGGGTCTGGGTGTCTAGGTCACTGGGTCTGGGTGTCTGGGTCACTGGTGTCTGGGTCACTGGTGTCTGGGTCACTGGTGTCTAGGTCACTGGGTCTGGGTGTCTGGGTCACTGGGTCTGGGTCACTGGTGTCTGGGTCACTGGTGTCTGGGTCACTGGTGTCTGGGTCACTGGTGTCTAGGTCACTGGGTCTGCGTGTCTGGGTCACTGGGTCACTGGGTCTGGGTCACTGGTGTCTGAGTCACTGGTGTCTGGGTCACTGGTGTCTGGGTCACTGGGTCTGGTGTCTGGGTCACTGGGTCTGGGTGTCTGGGTCACTGGTGTCTGGGTCACTGGTGTCTGGGTCACTGGTGTCTGGGTCACTGGTGTCTGGGTCACTGGTGTCTGGGTCACTGGTGTCTGGGTCACTGGGTCTGGGTCACAGCGTATGGGTGTCTAGGTCACTGGGTCTGGGTGTCTGGGTCACTGGGTCTGGGTCACTGGTGTCTGGGTCACTGGTGTCTGGGTCACTGGTGTCTGGGTCACTGGTGTCTGGGTCACTGCGTATGGGTTACTGGGGGCTGGTGGTTTCTCCACAGTGTTAATGGAGGAAAGTTGTGTCATTGTGACCGACTGTCTCCTGTTCAACATGTTCCTTATTCTCTCTCTTTTCCCCAAGGCGTGTTAATGATTTCGGTCGTGTTCGAGCTCTGCCGCGCGGGAGAGACTTCGCTGTTTTGTCACGACGTCGTCCTCTTTCCAGAACATCTGTAAAGATGCTCCTTTAAGGAAGAGGCCTCGTCTGATCATTCCATTAGGGCTGTTGAAGACCGTTTTCACAAGGCTCTCCTCTAAACCCCTTCCTCCTCTAGCAGGGCACAGCATCCATTACAGATTGAACAGCCAGGTGCTGCCTTTGTCTGTCTGGCTGTCTAAAAGGCCTCTCAGTCCTCTCTTTGATTCTGTTATCAGCTTTCTGGGGGACAGAGAGAGTGATGTGTGTCTGTTAGGAGGACAGAGAGAGTGATGTGTGTCTGGAGGAGGACAGAGAGAGTGATGTGTGTCTGGGGGACAGAGAGAGTGATGTGTGTCTGTTAGGAGGACAGAGAGAGTGATGTGTGTCTGGGGGACAGATAGAGTGATGTGTGTCTGTTAGGAGGACAGATAGAGTGATGTGTGTCTGGGGGACAGATAGAGTGATGTGTGTCTGGAGGACAGAGAGAGTGATGTGTGTCTGGAGGACAGAGAGAGTGATGTGTGTCTGTTAGGAGGACAGATAGAGTGATGTGTGTCTGGGGGACAGATAGAGTGATGTGTGTCTGGAGGACAGAGAGAGTGATGTGTGTCTGGAGGACAGAGAGAGAGTGATGTGTGTCTGGGGGACAGAGAGAGTGATGTGTGTCTGTTAGGAGGACAGAGAGAGTGATGTGTGTCTGGGGGACAGAGAGAGTGATGTGTGTCTGTTAGGAGGACAGAGAGAGTGATGTGTGTCTGTTAGGAGGACAGAGAGAGTGATGTGTGTCTGGAGGACAGAGAGAGTGATGTGTGTCTGGAGGACAGAGAGAGTGATGTGTGTCTGTTAGGAGGACAGAGAGAGTGATGTGTGTCTGTTAGGAGGACAGAGAGAGTGATGTGTGTCTGTTAGGAGGACAGAGAGAGTGATGTGTGTCTGTTAGGAGGACAGAGAGAGTGATGTGTGTCTGTTAGGAGGACAGAGAGAGTGATGTGTGTCTGTTAGGAGGACAGAGAGAGTGATGTGTGTCTGTTAGGAGAGTGATGTGTGTCTGGAGGAGGACAGAGAGAGTGATGTGTGTCTGGAGGACAGAGAGAGTGATGTGTGTCTGGGGTAGGTTGTCTATGACCAGCACCTGTCTACTGTAGACTACCTCATAGACTTCTCTACATCCTGTCTACTGTAGACTACCTCATAGACTTCTCTACATCCTGTCCACTGTAGACTACCTCATAGACTTCTCTACATCCTGTCCACTGTAGACTACCTCATAGACTTCTCTACAGCCGGTCTACTGTAGACTACCTCATAGACTTCTCTACAGCCGGTCTACTGTAGACTACCTCATAGACTTCTCTACATCCTGTCTACTGTAAACTACCTCATAGACTCCTCTACATCCTGTCTACTGTAGACTACCTTCTTGGAGCTAAAGATGCTTTACTTCCTGTTTGAGAAAGGGGGGGGGGTCGTAATAAATAAATGACTTCTCATATCTAATTCAGTGAGATGAAAACCTCAGCTTATTAGTATCAGCCCAGAAGTTATCATTACCGATCAGATACTGGAACAAAGACTGTGTCCCAAATGGAAGCCTATTCACTATATAGTGCACTTATTTTTGACCAGAACCCCAATAGGCTTATTCAAAAGTAGTGCACTACGTGGGGAAACAGGCTGTGATTTTGGACACGGGAATATGCTGTGCAGTTTTTAAAGGGGACAATGTTCTTTCCCCCTCGAATAAAATGCCAATTTACCACGGAGCATTAATCTTGTAAGGGCTGGAGAGAGTGTTTTTACCTTAATAGCTGCACAACAACATTAACTAAACTAGATTATTATTGCCAGCTAAAGTGGGTTAGTGTTTTGTGCCCTGGTCTCTACTGTTCTCCTGTAAATCACTGATGTTCTGCACCAGATAGACGTTACCTCACTGACTGTCCTATTGGACTAGGGATGATAGCCGTTACCTCACTGACTGTCCTATTGGACTAGGGATGATAGCCGTTACCTCACTGACTGTCCTATTGGACTAGGGATGATAGTCTTTATCCCTCTCACTGTCCTATTGGACTAGGGATGATAGTCTTTATCCTCGCTCACTGTCCTATTGGATTAGGGATGATAGTCTTTATCCTCGCTCCCTGTCCTATTGGACTAGGGATGATAGTCTTTATCCCTCTCACTGTCCTATTGGACTAGGGATGATAGTCTTTATCCCTCTCACTGACTGTCCTATTGGACTAGGGATGATAGTCTTTATCCCTCTCGCTGTCCTATTGGACTAGGGATGATAGTCTTTATCCTCGCTCACTGTCGTCCTATTGGACTTGGGATGATCGCCGTTACCCCTCTCACTGTCCTATTGGACTAGGGATGATAGTCTTTATCCATCTCACTGTCCTGTTGGACTGGGGATGATAGCCGTTACCCCTCTCACTGTCCTATTGGACTAGGGATGATAGTCTTTATCCCTCTCACTGACTGTCCAATTGGACTAGGGATGATAGTCTTTATCCCTCTCACTGTCCTATTGGACTAGGGATGATAGTCTTTATCCTCGCTCACTGTCGTCCTATTGGACTTGGGATGGTCGCCATTACCACTCTCACTGTCCTATTGGACTAGGGATGATAGTCTTTATTCCTCTCACTGTCCTATTGGATTAGGGATGATAGTCTTTATTCCTCTCACTGTCCTATTGGATTAGGGATGATAGTCTTTATTCCTCTCACTGTCCTATTGGACTAGGGATGATAGTCTTTATTCCTCTCACTGTCCTATTGGATTAGGGATGATAGTATTTATTCCTCTCACTGTCCTATTGGATTAGGGATGATAGTCTTTATTCCTCTCACTGTCCTATTGGACTAGGGATGATAGTCTTTATTCCTCTCACTGTCCTATTGGACTAGGGATGATAGTCTTTGTCCCTAGTTAGAGGTAGGTAGCCTAGTGGTTAGAGGCAGGTAGCCTAGTGGTTAGAGCGTTGGACTTGTAACCGAAAGGTTGCAATATCTAATCCCTGAGCTCACAAGGTAAAAATCTGTCGTTCTGCCCCCTGTTCCTACGCAGTCATTGTAGATAAGAATTTGTTCTTATTAACTGACTTTCCTAGTTAAATAAAGGTTAAATAAAAAATATGTATAAATAGTGACCAGAGCCTTCAAAAGTAGTGCACTACTTATGACCAGAGCCTTCAAAAGTAGTGCACTACTTATGACCAGAGCCTTCAAAAGTAGTGCACTACTTATGACCAGAGCCTTCAAAAGTAGTGCACTACTTATGACCAGAGCATTCAAAAGTAGTGCCCTACTTATAACCAGAGCCTTCAAAAGTAGTGCACTACTTATGACCAGAGCCTTCAAAAGTAGTGCCCTACTTATGACCAGAGCCTTCAAAAGTAGTGCCCTACTTATGACCAGAGCCTTCAAAAGTAGTGCCCTACTTATAACCAGAGCCTTCAAAAGTAGTGCCCTACTTATGACCAGAGCCTTCAAAAGTAGTGCCCTACTTATGACCAGAGCCTTCAAAAGTAGTGCCCTACTTATAACCAGAGCCTTCAAAAGTAGTGCACTACATAGGGGAAAGGGTGAAATGTGGAATGCGCTTGAGTGTGAAGAAGTGTGGACTTCATTCAGAATCCATATTATATCAAATGATAAAATAATGAACACTTAATGTAATATCAATCCTGGGCTCTCTGCACGAGTCGTTAGGGAAGTATTTATCTTAGGCTAATTGAGATACATTGTGTTTGCAGTGGTTTTCTTAGTGTCTTCATGTTGCTGTTTGTATGTCAGTATCTCCCTGCCTCTGGGGGGGGGGTAGGGGGGAGGTCAATTATATTAAAGATATCATTGCATCCAATGAAGGCACTTTGCTTCTCTCCTTCCTTAAGAACACATTGTAATCATTGCTGCTTAATTCAGCTGATTATGATGCATTTGTATCTAATGTGGAAGGCATTAGGATATTCTCTTATTTAAAAAAAAAACTGAACACATTCGCACGTGGGAAAAGCGGCATTTCTGGGAAATCGTCATTGGCTTTGATACTCTGATTGGTTAGAGACGAGCCAATCGCTGATTAATGGATGAGGAGAAAGGACTTCTGGGAAGGCAGACTGACTGAATGGACCAACAGAAAGGACTTCTGGGAAGGCAGTCTGACTGAATGGATCAGGAGAAAGGACTTCTGGGAAGGCAGTCTGACTGAATGGATGAGGAGAAAGGACTTCTGGGAAGGCAGTCTGACTGAATGGATGAGGAGAAAGGACTTCTGGGAAGGCAGTCTGACTGAATGGATGAGGAGAAAGGACTTCTGGGAAGGCAGTCTGACTGAATGGATCAGGAGAAGGGACTTCTGGGAAGGCAGACTGACTGAATGGACCAACAGAAAGGACTTCTGGGAAGGCAGTCTGACTGAATGGATCAGGAGAAGGGACTTCTGGGAAGGCAGACTGACTGAATGGACCAACAGAAAGGACTTCTGGGAAGGCAGTCTGACTGAATGGATCAGGAGAAGGGACTTCTGGGAAGGCAGACTGACTGAATGGACCAACAGAAAGGACTTCTGGGAAGGCAGTCTGACTGAATGGACCAACAGAAAGGACTTCTGGGAAGGCAGTCTGACTGAATGGATGAGGAGAAAGGACTTCTGGGAAGGCAGTCTGACTGAATGGATCAGGAGAAGGGACTTCTGGGAAGGCAGTCTGACTGAATGGACCAACAGAAAGGACTTCTGGGAAGGCAGACTGAATGGACCAACAGAAAGGACTTCTGGGAAGGCAGACTGACTGAATGGATGAGGAGAAAGGACTTCTGGGAAGGCAGTCTGACTGAATGGATGAGGAGAAAGGACTTCTGGGAAGGCAGTCTGACTGAATGGATCAGGAGAAGGGACTTCTGGGAAGTCAGACTGAATGGATCAGGAGAAAGGACTTCTGGGAAGGCAGACTGACTGAATGGATCAGGAGAAAGGACTTCTGGGAAGTCAGACTGAATGGACCAACAGAAAGGACTTCTGGGAAGTCAGACTGAATGTATCTAGCGATCGGTAGAGCAGGGGTATTAAATGAAGTACTTCATTCCTCCGTCTTTCTCTGACTTGTGTTCCGTCTGTTTCTGTAAAGCTGCGGTGTTTCTGTTTATCTCAGCGGCTCAACGGAAGTGTTCAGGCTTTCCAAAAGTTGTCTGAAGATATTTATCAAACTGTGTTCCAGCACTTTAAAATATAAGCTGTCACGTTCCTATCATACCGAGTTCTCTGAGACGTACAGTGGGTTCTGTCCCAAACAGTACCGTATTCCCTGTAGAGGGCACTAATTTTGAACAGGTTCCATAGGGCTCTAGTCAAAAGTAGTGCACTACATAGGGAATAGGGCTCTAGTCAAAAGTAGTGCACTACATAGGGAATAGGGTGCCATTTGGGACACTGGAAACGCTTCTGAGTTTACTGACTGGGACAAACAAACAAAGTTTCCTCATCTCATACATTTTCAGGTACGTTTTGTCCTCTCCCCTTCAAACGGTGTGTTAGTTTCTACACACTCCTGTGACCTAAGATGACGGCCTTGTCAGCGTAAGCACCGATTTAGCCTTGTCGTGTCTTTTACGTTCTTGGCTCATTGACTTTCATGGGTCATTGCTAAGATCATGGTTGATTGATATGGTTGATTGATATGGTTGATTGAAATGGTTGATTGAAATGGTTGATTGAAATGGTTGATTGATATGGTTGATTGATCTGGTTGATTGATATGGTTGATTGAAATGGTTGATTGAAATGGTTGATTGATATGGTTGATTGATCTGGTTGATTGATATGGTTGATTGAAATGGTTGATTGATATGGTTGATTGATATGGTTGATTGATATGGTTGATTGATATGGTTGATTGAAATGGTTGATTGAAATGGTTGATTGAAATGGTTGATTGATCTGGTTGATTGATCTGGTTGATTGATCTAGTTGATTGAAATGGTTGATTGATCTGGTTGATTGATCTAGTTGATTGATATGGTTGATTGATCTGGTTGATTGATATGGTTGATTGATATGGTTGATTGAAATGGTTGATTGAAATGGTTGATTGAAATGGTTGATTGATATGGTTGATTGATATGGTTGATTGATATGGTTGATTGAAATGGTTGATTGAAATGGTTGATTGATATGGTTGATTGAAATGGTTGATTGATCTGGTTGATTGAAATGGTTGATTGAAATGGTTGATTGAAATGGTTGATTGATCTGGTTGATTGATCTAGTTGATTGATATGGTTGATTGATCTGGTTGATTGATATGGTTGATTGATATGGTTGATTGAAATGGTTGATTGAAATGGTTGATTGATATGGTTGATTGATATGGTTGATTGATATGGTTGATTGATATGGTTGATTGATCTGGTTGATTGAAATGGTTGATTGATATGGTTGATTGAAATGGTTGATTGATCTGGTTGATTGAAATGGTTGATTGATATGGTTGATTGATCTGGTTGATTGAAATGGTTGATTGATATGGTTGATTGATATGGTTGATTGATCTGGTTGATTGAAATGGTTGATTGAAATGGTGGATTGATCTCCTGTATGTTTTATCGTGTTGAACCTAAGTCTCCATCGCTAACAAACAGACTTTGTATTCGTTTTCCCACCATGCATTTGGAGATATTTGGATTCCATTTATGTTCCCATAAACCCCTCTGCCGACAGCATGTTTAAATCATCTATGAATTTCATTCTAGATGCTGTTTGATTTTCTATTCCGCTTTTTTATTGACTTCGTCATGACACTAGTTTCTTGGCCGACTGTGTTTTTCCATTTACCAAAAAAACAGTAATGAATTATTGACGAGCCGAAGTACGAGAACTGTTTTCTGTTGTTGCTTCTTCGCCTCCTCTGTGACAGACTGTGATTTCCTTTCTCTGTCAGAATGGTGCATTCTGGGAGCTGAGTAATGAGCACCATGACATTGAGAGGAACACACACACACCCCGATAGAATGGGGCGGCAGGTAGCCTAGCGATTAGAGCGTTGGGCCAGTAACCGAAAGGCCGCTGGTTCAAATACCCAATCCGACAAGTTGAAAAACCTGTCCGTGTCCTTTGAGCAAGGCACTTAACCCTAATTGTCTCCAGGGGCTGACCCTGTAGGTCGACCGTCATGGTCAATAAGAATTTGTTCTTAACTGACTTGCCTAGTTAAATAATGAATGTTTGTGTGTGTGTGATAGAAGCTCTATCTGAGGTCTCACATGAAATAGACCAGCGATATCCTGGTTTTACCTCAGTGTTTCTGATTCTATAGTATAGAATATTCAAAGAGAAAATATGCACATTTTCCCCAACAGCAGTGAGTTTCCACCAAACTGAGTTTTCTTTTTAAATTACTGCGTGGTAACATACACAATCGGTCCTAATCTATGGATTTCACATGACTGGGAATACAGATCTGTATTTTGTTGGTCACAGACACCTTTAACAAATGGGCCTCAGGACCTAGTAAAAGAAAAGAAGACTTCAGTACTACTTACATATATTTACTATTCACGACGTTGACATCAGCAAACCGCTCGCCCACACCACACCATACACGTGGTCTGTGGTTCTAAACCCAGTTGGACTTATTGCCTAATTCTCTAAAACGACATTGAAGGCGGCTTATGGTAGAGAAATGAACATTGCATTCTCTGGAAACAGCTCTGGTGGACATTCCTGCAGTCAGCATGCCAATCGCACGCTCCCTCAAAACATGAGACATCTGTGACGTTGTGTTGTGTGACAAGATTGCACATTTTAGAGTGGCCTTTTATTGCCCCCAGCACAAGGTGCACCTGTGTAATGATCATGCTGTTTAATCAACTTCTTGATATACCACACCTGTCAGGTGGATGGATTATCTTGGCAAAGGAAAATCTCACTAAAAGTAATGTAAGCAAAATTGTGCACAACATTTGAGAGAAATAAGCTTTTTGTGCGTATGAAACATTTCTGGGATCTTTTGTTTCAGCTCATGAAACATGGGACCAACACTTTACATGATGTGTTGATATATTTAGTTCAGTGTAGTTTGCCCGTCTTCAATGTTCCCTCTTATTTTGGAGGGCACTGAGCAAATTTCTGGTCTTATGAGCGGAAACTGGAGGCTGTGTCCTTACAGTTTTAGACAGTAACCAATAGACAGTAGCCAATAGACAGTAACCAATAGGCTGTGTCCTTACAGTTTTAGACAGTAGCCAATAGGCTGTATCCTTACTGTTTAAGACAGTAGCCAATAGGCTGTACCCTTACAGTTTTAGACAGTAGCCAATAGGCTGTACCCTTACAGTTTTAGACAGTAGCCAATAGACTGTATCCTTACAGTTTTAGACAGTAGCCAATAGTATATCCTTACAGTTTTAGCCAGTAGCCAATAGGCTGTACCCTGACAGTTTTAGACAGTAGCCAATAGGCTGTACCCTGACAGTTTTAGACAGTAGCCAATAGGCTTGTACCCTGACAGTTTTAGACAGTAGCCAATAGTATATCCTTACAGGTTTAGACAGTAGCCAATAGGCTTGTACCCTGACAGTTTTAGACAGTAGCCAATAGGCTTGTACCCTGACAGTTTTAGACAGTAGCCAATAGGCTTGTACCCTGACAGTTTTAGACAGTAGCCAATAGTATATCCTTACAGGTTTAGACAGTAGCCAATAGGCTTGTACCCTGACAGTTTTAGACAGTAGCCAATAGGCTTGTACCCTGACAGTTTTAGACAGTAGCCAATAGTATATCCTTACAGGTTTAGACAGTAGCCAATAGTATATCCTTACAGTTTTAGACAGTAGCCAATAGGCTGAACCCTTACAGTTTTAGACAGTAGCCAATAGGCTGAACCCTTAGTTTTAGACAGTAGCCAATAGGCTGAATGTACCCTTACAGTTGTAGACAGTAGCCAATAGGCTGAACCCTGTACCCTAATGTTTAATCGATCTATATAGTGCAAACTAATGGAGCGAACTCAGCGAAGTCCAATCTCTCGTCTCTCTGCGCCATGGCAATTCATGTGCAGAAAGCATCAGCGTATGTGACAATTAGGGAGAAAAACAAAGTTCAAAGCCTGTTGAGAACAGAACAGGGTTCAAAGCTTGTTGAGAGCAGAACAGGGTTCAAAGCCTGTTGAGAGCAGAACAGGGTTCAAAACCTGTTGAGAGCAGAACAGGGTTCAAAGCCTGTTGACAACAGAACAGGGTTCAAAGCCTCTTGACAACAGAACAGGGTTCAAAGCCTGTTGAGCCTATTGTTTCTCTGTTTTCACACCAGTTCACTGGTAATAAAGTCATGCAGGTTTACACAATACACAAGATCCAACACCCATTCAACCCCATATCACTGTGTGTGTGTGTGTGTGTGTGTGTGTGTGTGTGTGTGTGTGTGTGTGTGTGTGTGTGTGTGTGTGTGTGTGTGTGTGTGTGTGTGTGTGTGTGTGTGTGTGTGTGTGTGTGTGTGTGTGTGTGTGTGTGTGTGTGATCTGTGTTCGTCACTAGTCCAGTGTAGTGAAGCATGGCAGGGTGAAATTGAGCTGCCTCGGTGGCGAACCCTCACCCCAACCCCCGGAGCCCAGCGTGGCTTCGACTGTGCCACAAAGCATCTTCTGGTGGTCAGACAGAAGTGCTGTGTAAAAACCCCTACAACGTTCTCTCTGTTTTTCCCCTCTCAGAACAAGATGTTCATCTATAGGGGGAAGGAGTACGAGAGGAGAGAGGACTTTGAGGCCAGACTGCTCACCCAGTTCCCCAACGCCGACAAGATGAAGACGACCACGCCGCCCGGCGAGGACATCAAGACCTCTTCCTCACAGTGTATCCTTACCACAGAGATAACAGTCAAGACAGCCAGCAGAGGACTGGCCACCCATTGGAGCCTGGTTCCTCTCTAGGTTTCTTCCTAGGTTCTGGCCTTTCTAGGGAGTTTTTCCTAGCCTGGTTCCTCTCTAGGTTTCTTCCTAGCCACTGTTCTTCTGCCACTGCATTGCTCTCTGGGGGTTTTAGGTTTCTGTACAGCACTGCTGTTGTAAAATGGGCTTGATAAAATAAAATGTTGATCGACAGACATCAGACAGACATCAGGAACTATCCCTGACAGTGTATACTTATCACAGAGATGACAGTCAATCAATCAATCAATCAATCAATCAATCAATGATATTTATAAAGTCCTTTTCCCATACATCAGTAGTCTTCACAAAGTGCTTCACCTCCACCATCTACACACGTTAACCCCCAACACATTCATCAGACTGGGAGGGTCTAAGCCTGACTTTAGTTAGTATGGTAGAGCATCTCCTACTTTACACTTGTGTTCTGTTTTAGTTGAACTCATTGTGACCAGTTTGTTTATATTCAACACTTTAATATTTCCGTTAACGGCTGTGATAAAAGGCATCCAGTGTTTCACCGTCAAGCCGGTTCTAGAACTCCCTTCAAAGTTCCAGAACAAACCTGTCTCTGAGCAGATCGTCAGGTATGTATCTGTCTGTCTGTCTGTCTGTCTGTCTGTCTGTCTGTCTGTCTGTCTGTCTGTCTGTCTGTCTGTCTGTCTGTCTGTCTGTCTGTCTGTCTGTCTGTCTGTCCTGTCCGTCTGTCCGTCTGTCTGACTTCTTCCTTGTCATACGGAGTGTTTACATCATGTATGGCTGGGTTACGTCAGGACGACAGTCCATCTGAGTGACATATTAATGCATATTACCACTTGATGAAAATGTATATTTAGTTTCATCCTTTGCATTCTCTGAGTAGTACTATATCTCCTGTTATATTAGTCCTGAACTAAATGAGATGGAGTCAGGTACTGTATCTCCTGTTATATTAGTCCTGAACTAAATGAGATGGAGACAGGTACTATATCTCCTGTTATATTAGTCCTGAACTAAATGAGATGGATACAGGTACTATATCTCCTGTTATATTAGTCCTGAACTAAATGAGGAGTCAGGTACTATATCTCCTGTTATATCCAGAACACTGTCGCAGTAGGACAGACCCAGAACACTGTAGCAGTAGGACAGAGGAGGACACTAGTCCAGAACACTGAGCACTGGGACAGACCCAGAGGACACTGGTCCAGAACACTGTCGCAGTAGGACAGACCCAGAACACTGTAGCAGTAGGACAGAGGAGGACACTAGTCCAGAACACTGAGCACTGGGACAGACCCAGAGGACACTGGTCCAGAACACTGTCGCAGTAGGACAGACCCAGAACACTGTAGCAGTAGGACAGACCCAGAGGACACTAGTCCAGAACACTGTAGCAGTAGGACAGACCCAGAGGACACTAGTCCAGAACACTGTAGCAGTAGGACAGACCCAGAGGACACTAGTCCAGAACACTGTAGCAGTAGGACAGACCCAGAGGACACTAGTCCAGAACACTGTAGCAGTAGGACAGACCCAGAGGACACTGGTCCAGAATACTGTAGCAGTAGGACAGACCCAGAGGACACTAGTCCAGAACACTGTCGCAGTAGGACAGACCCAGAGGACACTAGTCCAGAACACTGTCGCAGTAGGACAGACCCAGAACACTGTAGCAGTAGGACAGACCCAGAGGACACTGGTCCAGAATACTGTAGCAGTAGGACAGACCTAGAGGACACTGGTCCAGAACACTGTAGCAGTAGGACAGACCCAGAGGACACTGGTCCAGAACACTGTAGCAGTAGGACAGACCCAGAGGACACTGGTCCAGAACACTGTAGCAGTAGGACAGACCCAGAGGACACTGGTCCAGAACACTGTAGCAGTAGGACAGACCCAGAGGACACTGGTCCAGAACACTGTAGCAGTAGGACAGACCCAGAGGACACTGGTCCAGAATACTGTAGCAGTAGGACAGACCCAGAGGACACTGGTCCAGAACACTGTAGCAGTAGGACAGACCCAGAGGACACTGGTCCAGAACACTGTAGCAGTAGGACAGACCCAGAGGACACTGGTCCAGAATACTGAGCACTGGGACAGACCCAGAGGACACTGGTCCAGAACACTGTAGCAGTAGGACAGGTCCAGAACACTGTAGCAGTAGGACAGACCCAGAGGACACTGGTCCAGAACACTGTAGCAGTAGGACAGACCCAGAGGACACTGGTCCAGAATACTGAGCACTGGGACTGGAAGGTGAACAAATCTAAATGTAAATGTGTTTGTAGATCAAACAGAGGTTGACCTTCATGTGTTTCTGTTATTAACTCACTCTGCTCCCTTCATCACAGCTGCTACAGCTGGACACACACACACACACACACACACACACACACACACACACACACACACACACACACACACACACACACACACACACACACACACACACACACACACACACAGACAGACACACAGTTAGACAGACACACACACGCAGACATACAGACAGACACAGACAGACAGACACACACACAGACGCAGACAGACAGACACACACACACAGCCAGACAGACACAGACAGACAGTTACACACACACACACACACACACACACACACACACACACACACACACACACACACACACACACACACACACACACACACACACACACACACACACACACACACACACACACACACACACACACACACAGTTAGACACACACACACGCAGACAGACAGACACACACACACAGCCAGACAGACACAGACAGACAGTTAGACACACACACACACAGACAGACACACAGTTAGACAGACACACACACACGCAGACAGACAGACAGACAGACAGACAGACAGACAGACAGACAGACAGACAGACAGACAGACAGACAGACAGACAGACAGACAGACAGACAGACAGACAGACAGACAGACAGACAGACAGACAGACAGACAGATAGAGGCACACATAGAGGCACACATAGAGGCAGACAGACAGACAGACAGACAGACAGACAGACAGACACACACACACACACACACACACACACACACACACACACACACACACACACACACACACACACACACACACACAGAGACAGACACACAGTTAGACAGACACACACACGCAGACAGACAGACAGACAGACAGACAGACAGACAGACAGACAGACAGACAGACAGACAGACAGACAGACAGACATAGACCAGGCAGACAGACAGACAGACAGACAGACAGACAGACAGACAGACAGACAGACAGACAGACAGACAGACAGACAGACAGACAGACAGACAGACAGACAGACAGACAGACAGACAGATAGAGGCACACATAGAGGCAGACAGACAGACAGACAGACAGACACACACACACACACACACACACACACACACACACAGACACACACAGACACACAGTTAGACAGACACACACACGCAGACAGACAGACAGACAGACAGACAGACAGACATAGACCAGGCAGACAGACAGACAGACAGACAGACAGACAGACAGACAGACAGACAGACAGACAGACAGACAGACAGACAGACAGACAGACAGACACACACAGACAGACAGACAGACAGACAGACAGACAGACAGACAGACAGACAGACAGACACACACACACACACACACACACACACACACACACACACACACACACACACACACACACACACACACACACACACACACACACACACACACACACACACCCCCAGCCAGCCAGCCAGCCTCATTCAGCTGTGTAAACACAGCCCCGATGTGTCTTTATACACTGACCAATTCCAACACCAACCCTGTGTTCAATTAAACCTGAGTATTTATTGACTGAAGAACTTAGTTATTTTTCCATAGTGGCTGAAATGTACCTTTTGGTAAATGTGGCCATGCGGTAAGGTGACCTAGTCACACAGGATACAGGTCTGTCTGAATGTTGTCCTTGTGGTCTATATTGACCCCTATATAACTCATGGGTCTGTCTGAATGTTGTCCTTGTGGTTTAATGGTCTATATTGACCCCTATATAACTCATGGGTCTGTCTGAATGTTGTCCTTGTGGTTTAATGGTCTATATTGACCCCTATATAACTCATGGGTCTGTCTGAATGTTGTCCTTGTGGTGTAATGGTCTATATTGACCCCTATATAACTCATGGGTCTGTCTGAATGTTGTCCTTGTGGTGTAATGGTCTATATTGACCCCTATATAACTCATGGGTCTGTCTGAATGTTGTCCTTGTGGTGTAATGGTCTATATTGACCCCTATATAACTCATGGGTCTGTCTGAATGTTGTCCTTGTGGTTTAATGGTCTATATTGACCCCTATATAACTCATGGGTCTGTCTGAATGTTGTCCTTGTGGTGTAATGGTCTATATTGACCCCTATATAACTCATGGGTCTGTCTGAATGTTGTCCTTGTGGTTTAATGGTCTATATTGACCCCTATATAACTCATGGGTCTGTCTGAATGTTGTCCTTGTGGTGTAATGGTCTATATTGACCCCTATATAACTCATGGGTCTGTCTGAATGTTGTCCTTGTGGTTTAATGGTCTATATTGACCCCTATATAACTCATGGGTCTGTCTGAATGTTGTCCTTGTGGTGTAATGGTCTATATTGACCCCTATATAACTCATGGGTCTGTCTGAATGTTGTCCTTGTGGTTTAATGGTCTATATTGACCCCTATATAACTCATGGGTCTGTCTGAATGTTGTCCTTGTGGTGTAATGGTCTATATTGACCCCTATATAACTCACGGGTCTGTCTGAATGT
>NW_025746404.1:95000-100000 GCF_021184085.1 Oncorhynchus gorbuscha
GTCAGTACTGTAATTGTTGTGACTAATGACAGATGACAGTACTGTAATTGTTGTGACTAGTGACAGATGTCAGTACTGTAATTGTTGTGACTAATGACAGATGTCAGTACTGTAATTGTTGTGACTAATGACAGATGACAGTACTGTAATTGTTGTGACTAATGACAGATGTCAGTACTGTAATTGTTGTGACTAATGTCAGTACTGTAATTGTTGTGACTAATGACAGATGTCAGTACTGTAATTGTTGTGACTAATGACAGATGTCAGTACTGTAATTGTTGTGGCTAATGACAGATGTCAGTACTGTAATTGTTGTGACTAATGACAGATGACAGTACTGTAATTGTTGTGACTAATGACAGTACTGTAATTGTTGTGACTAATGACAGTACTGTAATTGTTGTGACTAATGACAGATGTCAGTACTGTAATTGTTGTGACTAATGACAGTACTGTAATTGTTGTGACTAATGACAGATGTCAGTACTGTAATTGTTGTGACTAATGACAGTACTGTAATTGTTGTGACTAATGTCAGTACTGTAATTGTTGTGACTAATGTCAGTACTGTAATTGTTGTGACTAATGTCAGTACTGTAATTGTTGTGACTAATGTCAGTACTGTAATTGTTGTGACTAATGACAGATGTCAGTACTGTAATTGTTGTGACTAATGACAGATGTCAGTACTGTAATTGTTGTGACTAATGTCAGTACTGTAATTGTTGTGACTAATGACAGATCACAGTACTGTAATTGTTGTGACTAATGACAGATGTCAGTACTGTAATTGTTGTGACTAATGACAGATGACAGTACTGTAATTGTTGTGACTAGTGACAGATGTCAGTACTGTAATTGTTGTGACTAATGACAGATGACAGTACTGTAATTGTTGTGACTAATGACAGATGTCAGTACTGTAATTGTTGTGACTAATGTCAGTACTGTAATTGTTGTGACTAATGACAGATGTCAGTACTGTAATTGTTGTGACTAATGACAGATGTCAGTACTGTAATTGTTGTGACTAATGACAGATGACAGTACTGTAATTGTTGTGACTAATGACAGATGTCAGTACTGTAATTGTTGTGACTAATGACAGTACTGTAATTGTTGTGACTAATGACAGATGTCAGTACTGTAATTGTTGTGACTAATGACAGTACTGTAATTGTTGTGACTAATGACAGATGTCAGTACTGTAATTGTTGTGACTAATGTCAGTACTGTAATTGTTGTGACTAATGTCAGTACTGTAATTGTTGTGACTAATGTCAGTACTGTAATTGTTGTGACTAATGTCAGTACTGTAATTGTTGTGACTAATGTCAGTACTGTAATTGTTGTGACTAATGACAGATGTCAGTACTGTAATTGTTGTGACTAATGACAGATGTCAGTACTGTAATTGTTGTGACTAATGACAGATGTCAGTACTGTAATTGTTGTGACTAATGTCAGTACTGTAATTGTTGTGACTAATGACAGATCACAGTACTGTAATTGTTGTGACTAATGACAGATGTCAGTACTGTAATTGTTGTGACTAATGACAGATGACAGTACTGTAATTGTTGTGACTAGTGACAGATGTCAGTACTGTATTTGTTGTGACTAATGACAGTACTGTAATTGTTGTGACTAATGACAGATGACAGTACTGTAATTGTTGTGACTAATGAGAGATGTCAGTACTGTAATTGTTGTGACTAATGACAGATGACAGTACTGTAATTGTTGTGACTAATGAGAGATGTCAGTACTGTAATTGTTGTGACTAATGACAGATGTCAGTACTGTAATTGTTGTGACTAATGACAGTACTGTAATTGTTGTGACTAATGACAGATGTCAGTACTGTAATTGTTGTGACTAATGACAGATGACAGTACTGTAATTGTTGTGACTAATGACAGATGACAGTACTGTAATTGTTGTGACTAATGACAGTACTGTAATTGTTGTGACTAATGACAGTACTGTAATTGTTGTAACTAATGACAGTACTGTAATTGTTGTGACTAATGACAGATGTCAGTACTGTAATTGTTGTGACTAATGACAGATGTCAGTACTGTAATTATTGTGACTAATGACAGATGACAGTACTGTAATTGTTGTGACTAATGACAGATGTCAGTACTGTAATTGTTGTGACTAATGACAGTACTGTAATTGTTTTGACTAATGACAGATGTCAGTCCTGTAATTGTTGTGACTAATGACAGTACTGTAATTGTTGTGACTAATGACAGATGACAGTACTGTAATTGTTGTGACTAATGACAGATGACAGTACTGTAATTGTTGTGACTAATGACAGATGTCAGTACTGTAATTGTTGTGACTAATGACAGATGTCGGTACTGTAATTGTTGTGACTAATGACAGATGTCAGTACTGTAATTGTTGTGACTAATGACAGTACTGTAATTGTTGTGACTAATGACAGATGACAGTACTGTAATTGTTGTGACTAATGTCAGTACTGTAATTGTTGTGACTAATGACAGATGTCAGTACTGTAATTGTTGTGACTAATGACAGTACTGTAATTGTTGTGACTAATGACAGATGACAGTACTGTAATTGTTGTGACTAATGACAGATGTCAGTCCTGTAATTGTTGTGACTAATGACAGTACTGTAATTGTTGTGACTAATGACAGATGACAGTACTGTAATTGTTGTGACTAATGACAGATGACAGTACTGTAATTGTTGTGACTAATGACAGATGTCAGTACTGTAATTGTTGTGACTAATGACAGATGTCAGTACTGTAATTGTTGTGACTAATGACAGATGTCAGTACTGTAATTGTTGTGACTAATGACAGTACTGTAATTGTTGTGACTAATGACAGATGACAGTACTGTAATTGTTGTGACTAATGTCAGTACTGTAATTGTTGTGACTAATGACAGATGTCAGTACTGTAATTGTTGTGACTAATGACAGTACTGTAATTGTTGTGACTAATGTCAGTACTGTAATTGTTGTGACTAATGTCAGTACTGTAATTGTTGTGACTAATGTCAGTACTGTAATTGTTGTGACTAATGACAGATGTCAGTACTGTAATTGTTGTGACTAATGACAGATGTCAGTACTGTAATTGTTGTGACTAATGACAGTACTGTAATTGTTGTGACTAATGACAGATGTCAGTACTGTAATTGTTGTGACTAATGTCAGTACTGTAATTGTTGTGACTAATGTCAGTACTGTAATTGTTGTGACTAATGTCAGTACTGTAATTGTTGTGACTAATGTCAGTACTGTAATTGTTGTGACTAATGTCAGTACTGTAATTGTTGTGACTAATGACAGATGTCAGTACTGTAATTGTTGTGACTAATGACAGATGTCAGTACTGTAATTGTTGTGACTAATGTCAGTACTGTAATTGTTGTGACTAATGACAGATCACAGTACTGTAATTGTTGTGACTAATGACAGATGTCAGTACTGTAATTGTTGTGACTAATGACAGATGACAGTACTGTAATTGTTGTGACTAGTGACAGATGTCAGTACTGTATTTGTTGTGACTAATGACAGTACTGTAATTGTTGTGACTAATGACAGATGACAGTACTGTAATTGTTGTGACTAATGAGAGATGTCAGTACTGTAATTGTTGTGACTAATGACAGATGACAGTACTGTAATTGTTGTGACTAATGAGAGATGTCAGTACTGTAATTGTTGTGACTAATGACAGATGTCAGTACTGTAATTGTTGTGACTAATGACAGTACTGTAATTGTTGTGACTAATGACAGATGTCAGTACTGTAATTGTTGTGACTAATGACAGATGACAGTACTGTAATTGTTGTGACTAATGACAGATGACAGTACTGTAATTGTTGTGACTAATGACAGTACTGTAATTGTTGTGACTAATGACAGTACTGTAATTCTTGTAACTAATGACAGTACTGTAATTGTTGTGACTAATGACAGATGTCAGTACTGTAATTGTTGTGACTAATGACAGATGTCAGTACTGTAATTATTGTGACTAATGACAGATGTCGGTACTGTAATTGTTGTGACTAATGACAGATGTCAGTACTGTAATTGTTGTGACTAATGACAGTACTGTAATTGTTGTGACTAATGACAGATGACAGTACTGTAATTGTTGTGACTAATGACAGTACTGTAATTGTTGTGACTAATGACAGATGACAGTACTGTAATTGTTGTGACTAATGACAGATGTCAGTACTGTAATTGTTGTGACTAATGACAGATGTCAGTACTGTAATTGTTGTGACTAATGACAGATGTCGGTACTGTAATTGTTGTGACTAATGACAGATGTCAGTACTGTAATTGTTGTGACTAATGACAGTACTGTAATTGTTGTGACTAATGACAGATGACAGTACTGTAATTGTTGTGACTAATGTCAGTACTGTAATTGTTGTGACTAATGACAGATGTCAGTACTGTAATTGTTGTGACTAATGACAGTACTGTAATTGTTGTGACTAATGACAGATGACAGTACTGTAATTGTTGTGACTAATGACAGATGACAGTACTGTAATTGTTGTGACTAATGACAGTACTGTAATTGTTGTGACTAATGACAGATGACAGTACTGTAATTGTTGTGACTAATGACAGATGTCAGTACTGTAATTGTTGTGACTAATGACAGATGTCAGTACTGTAATTGTTGTGACTAATGACAGATGTCAGTACTGTAATTGTTGACTAATGTCAGATGTCAGTACTGTAATTGTTGTGACTAATGACAGATGACAGTACTGTAATTGTTGTGACTAATGACAGATGACAGTACTGTAATTGTTGTGACTAATGACAGATGTCAGTACTGTAATTGTTGTGACTAATGACAGATGTCGGTACTGTAATTGTTGTGACTAATGACAGATGTCAGTACTGTAATTGTTGTGACTAATGACAGATGTCAGTACTGTAATTGTTGTGACTAATGACAGATGTCAGTAC
>NW_025746404.1:105000-117804 GCF_021184085.1 Oncorhynchus gorbuscha
AACCCCTCAGGTAGCCGTTCCCTATAATGTCCCTGTTGTTAGTTCTGTAGAATCAGAACCCCTCAGGTAGCCGTTGCCTATAATGTCCCTGTTGTTAGTTCTGTAGAATCAGAACCCCTCAGGTAGCCGTTTCCTATAATGTCCCTGTTGTTAGTCTGTAGATTGGTGTTAAAATGTCTCTCACTCACAGATGGACCTCAACCTGAAATGAATCAGAACTTATAACCTTCTTTTACTTCCTGCTTCCTGTGTTCAGGAGGAGATCAGCCCATTGGAGAATGCCATGGAGACGATGCAACTGACCAATGAGAAGATCAGCAACATGGTGCAGCGTCACCTGAACGACTCCAACCTTCCCATCAACCCCCTCTCCATGCTGCTCAACGGCATCGTGGACCCCGCTGTCATGGGCGGTTTCACCAACTACGAGAAGGTACTGTGTGTGTGTGTGTGTGTGTGTGTGTGTGTGTGTGTGTGTGTGTGTGTGTGTGTGTGTGTGTGTGTGTGTGTGTGTGTGTGTGTGTGTGTGTGTGTGTGTGTGTGTGTGTGTGTGTGTGTGTGTGTGTGTGTGTGTGTGTCGTCATGGGTGGGTCTACCTTACTTAGCTAATGAATACAGCTTTAGTTATTTACTGTGGACCAAACATAACCGTAGTTTGGTTGAACTATCTGATCATAGTGGTTTGGAACGTCTTCCCCATGTAGGAAGATACAACATTCATACAGAAGACAAAAGATTGTTTCTGTTATGAGTTCTGACGTCCCCCTCTCTCCTTTCTCCTCTCCTCTCTCTCCCTCTTCACCCTCTCTCCTCTCCTACCTCCTCTTCTCTCACCTCTCCTATTCTCTTCCCTCTCCTCTCCCTCCTTTCCCCTCCCCTCTCCTCTCCTCTCCTCCCTCTCCTCTTCTCTCCTCCCTCTCCTCTCAACTCTCCCCTCTCTCTCCACTTGACTCTCCTCTTCTGTCCTCTCCTCTCTCCACCCTCTCTCCTCTCTCCACCCTCTCTCCTCTTTCCTCTCTATCTTCTCTCCCCACTTCCTCCCCTCTCTCACCTCTCCTCTCTCCTCTTCTCCTCTTCTCACCTCTCCCTCTCCTCTCCTCTCTCTCCTTTCTCCTCTCCTCTCTCTCCTTTCTCCTCTCCTCTCCTCTCCCCTCACCCTCTCTCCTCTCCTCTCTCTCCTCTCCTCTCCTCCCTCTCCTCTCAACTCTCCCCCTCTCTCTCCACTTGACTCAACTCTTCTGTCCTCTCCTCTCTCCACCCTTTCTCCTCTTTCCTCTCTATCTTCTCTCCCGCTTCCCACCCCTCTCTCACCTCTCCCTCTCTCCTCTTCTCACCTCTCCCCTTCTCCTCTTCTCACCTCTCCTCTATCCTCTTCTCTCCTCTCCTCTATCCTTCTCTCCTCTCTCCTATCCTCTCCTATCCACTTTCTGCGCTCTCTTCTCTCCTCTCTCCTCTTCGCTCCTGTCCTCTCTCCTCCTCCCCCTCTCTCCTCCTCTCCTCTCCCTCTCCCCCTCTCTCCTCTCCTCCCCTCTCGCCTCTCTCCTCCCCCCTCTCCTCTCCTCTCCTCCCCTCTCGCCTCTTTCCTCTCCTCTCCTCCCCTCTCACCTCTCTCCTCCCCTCTCACCTCTCTCCTCCCCTCTCACCTCTCTCCTCTTCTCTTCCCTCTCCTCTCCTCCCCTCTCGCCTCTCCTCTCTCCTCTCCTCTCTCCTCTCCTCTCTCCTCTCCTCTCTCCTCTCCTCTCCTCTCCTCTCTCCTCTCCTCTCTCCTCTCCTCTCCTCCCCTCTCGCCTCTTTCCTCTCCTCTCCTCCCCTCTCACGTCTCTCCTCCCCTCTCACCTCTCTCCTCTTCTCTTCCCTCTCCTCTTCTCCCCTCTCGTCTCGCTTTGCCTCTCTCCTCTCTCCTCTCCTCTCCTCTCCTCCCCTCTCGCCTCTTCCTCCTCTCCTCTCCTCCCTCTCACGTCTCTCCTCCCCTCTCACCTCTCTCCTCTCCCTCTCTCCTCTCCTCCCCTCTCGCCTCGCCTCGCCTCTCTCCTCTCCTCTCTCCAGGCATTCTTCACAGAGAAGTATCAGGGGGATCACCCTGAGGACCAGGAGAAACTGGACAAACTGAAAGACCTGATCGCATGGCAGGTTAGACTGACACACACACACACACACACACACACACACACACACACACACACACACACACACACACACACACACACACACACACACACACACACACACACACACACACACTGAAAGACCTCATCGCATGGCAGGTTAGACTGACACACACACACACTGAAAGACCTCATCGCATGGCAGGTTAGACTGACACACACACACACTGAAAGACCTCATCGCATGGCAGGTTAGACTGACACACACACACACTGAAAGACCTCATCGCATGGCAGGTTAGACTGACACACACACACACTGAAAGACCTCATCGCATGGCAGGTTAGACTGACACACACACACACTGAAAGACCTCATCGCATGGCAGGTTAGACTGACACACACACACACTGAAAGACCTCATCGCATGGCAGGTTAGACACACACACACACACTGAAAGACCTCATCGCATGGCAGGTTAGACACACACACACACACTGAAAGACCTCATCGCATGGCAGGTTAGACACACACACACACACTGAAAGACCTCATCGCATGGCAGGTTAGACACACACACACACTACCATTAAAAAGTTTGGGGTCACTTAGAAACGTCTTTGTTTTTGAAAGAAAAGCACATTTTTTTGTCCATTAAAATAACATCAAATTGATCAGAAATACAGTGTAGACATGTTTAATGTTGTAAATGACTATTGTAGCTGGAAAAGGCAGATTTTTAATGGAATATCTACATAGGCGTACAGAGGCCCATTATCAGCAACCATCACTCCTGTGTTCCAATGGCACGTTGTGTTAGCTAATCCAGGTTTATCATTTTAAAAGGCTAATTGATCATTAGAAAACCCTTTTGCAATTATGTTAGCACAGCTGACAACTGTAGTTCTGATTGAAAAAGCAATAAAACTGGTCTTCTTTAGACTAGTTGAGTATCTGGAGCATCAGCATTTGTAGGTTCGATTACAGGATCAAAATGGCCAGAAACAAATAACCTTCTTCTGAAACTCGTCAGTCTATTCTTGTTCTGAGAAATGAAGTCAAGAAACTGAAGATCTTGTACAACGTTCTGTCCTACTCCCTTCAAAGAACAGCACAAACTGGCTGAGTTGGAGGCCCAGGTGCACAACTGAGCAAGAGGACAAGTACATTAGTTCTAGTTTGAGAAACAGACACCTCACAAGTCCTCAATTGGCAGCTTCGTGAAATAGTACCTGCAAAACACCAGTCTCAACATCAACAGTGAAGAGGCGACTCCGGGATGCTGGCCTTCTAGGCAGAGTTCCTCTGTCCAGTCTCAACATCAACAGTGAAGAGGCGACTCCGGGATGCTGGCCTTCGAGGCAGAGTTCCTCTGTCCAGTCTCAACGTCAACAGTGAAGAGGCAACTCCGGGATGCTGGCCTTCGAGGCAGAGTTCCTCTGTCCAGTCTCAACGTCAACAGTGAAGAGGCGACTCCGGGATGCTGGCCTTCTAGGCAGAGTTCCTCTGTCCAGTCTCAACGTCAACAGTGAAGAGGCGACTCCGGGATGCTGGCCTTCTAGGCAGAGTTCCTCTGTCCAGTCTCAACGTCAACAGTGAAGAGGCACGATGAGACAAAGAAATCCCGGCTGGCCCAAACCCTCCACTGACCCGGACGACGCTGGGCCAATTGTGCGCCGTTCCAAGGGTCTCCCGGTCAGATGCTTACGACCATCCGCCACCCCCGTCCACATTGTACTAACAGAACCAGAACCTACTTGAAGGTAACAGCGCTCACTGTTGCCCCCTAGTGGCTGGTTTCCACATCATCTCCCGACATCCTCAGACATGGATGGACGTCAAATACTGACTTGTATCACAGGTGACCAGGCTGCTTAAAACAATTCCACATATTATCTTAGTAGAAACACCGAGACCTTAAACGGTTTGAATTAAGACCGACACTAAGCTGCATCTAGGCAACCAATCAGACTGGTACCAGTGGAGGTTGGTGTCACTTTAAATTGGAGGACAGGTTCATTGTAAATGGCTGCGATGGAATGAATGGAAATGTATCAAACACATGACAGTAATCCCGTCCTCTGATTTCTCTCTCCACCAGCCCCCACTGATATGTATCTCTATATGGTATAAAAACCTGACTTTCCCTATTGTCTGAACAATAAACTGGGAGGATGGGGGATCACTGTGTCATGTGTCATGGCATTTCCTTCTGGCCCTGTGGTCACGACTGTAGAAACACTGCAGCAGAACCATGTCTCTGACGAGGGTGAGAACGGGACACACAGGCCCTGTGGTCAGTAGAACCACTGCAGCAGAACCATGTCTCTGACGAGGGTGAGAACAGGACACACAGGCCCTGTGGCCAGTAGAACCACTGCAGCAGAACCATGTCTCTGACGAGGGTGAGAACGGGACACACAGGCCCTGTGGTCAGTAGAACCACTGCAGCAGAACCATGTCTCTGACGAGGGTGAGAACAGGACACACAGGCCCTGTGGCCAGTAGAACCACTGCAGCAGAACCATGTCTCTGACGAGGGTGAGAACAGGACACACAGGCCCTGTGGTCAGTAGAACCACTGCAGCAGACCATGTCTCTGACGAGGGTGAGAACAGGACACAGGTTGTGCAGCAGGACCATGTCTCTGACGAGGGTGAGAACGGGACACCTTGAAAAGCCTTGTAGCTAACAGGTAATTGCCTGAGGTTACTCGGGCAAAAAAATAAAAGTTAGGCTTTGAAAAACAGATTAAAAAAACATTGTGTCACAGATTGATTCTAGCTGGGCCGTATATAACAATATGATATGTATATGTGAATAGTGTGTAAATACTATTTTTATAGTCTATTAGTTCCTATATATATTGTATTCAGACCCTTTTTTAACATTACAGCCTTATTCTAAAATAGTTTAGATTTTTTTTTTTAAATCTCAACAATCTACACACAATACTCCATAATGAAATAGCAAAAAAAAAACAGAATTTTAGAAAGGTTTGCAAATGTATTAAAAAAATATATATTTTTAAACAGATACCTTATTTACATAAATATTCAGACCCTTCGCTATTAAACTTGAAATTGAGCTCAGGTACATCCTGTTTCCATTGATAATCCTTGATGATTCTACAACGTGATTGGAGTCCACCTGGTAAATTCAATTGATTGGACATGATTTGGAAAGGCACACACCTGTCTGTATAACACACCTGTCTGTATAACACACCTGTCTATATAACACACCTGTCTGTATAACACACCTGTCTATATAACACACCTGTCTATATAACACACCTGTCTATATAACACACCTGTCTATATAACACACCTGTCTGTATAACACACCTGTCTATATAACACACCTGTCTGTATAACACACCTGTCTATATAACACACCTGTCTATATAACACACCTGTCTATATAACACACCTGTCTATATAACACACCTGTCTATATAACACACCTGTCTATATAACACACCTGTCTATATACACCTGTCATATAACACCTGTCTATATAACACACCTGTCTATATAACACACCTGTCTATATAACACACCTGTCTATATAACACACCTGTCTATATAACACACCTGTCTATATAACACACCTGTCTATATAACACACCTGTCTATATAACACACCTGTCTATATAACACACCTGTCTATATAACACACCTGTCTATATAACACACCTGTCTATATAACACACCTGTCTATATAACACACCTGTCTATATAACACACCTGTCTATATAACACACCTGTCTATATAACACACCTGTCTATATAACACACCTGTCTATATAACACACCTGTCTATATAACACACCTGTCTATATAACACACCTGTCTATATAACACACCTGTCTATATAACACACCTGTCTATATAACACACCTGTCTATATAACACACCTGTCTATATAACACACCTGTCTATATAACACACCTGTCTATATAACACACCTGTCTATATAACACACCTGTCTATATAACACACCTGTATATAACACACCTGTCTGTATAACACACCTGTCTGTATAACACACCTGTCTATATAACACACCTGTCTGTATAACACACCTGTCTGTATAACACACCTGTCTATATAACACACCTGTCTAGTATAACACACCTGTCTGTATAACACACCTGTCTATATAACACACCTGTCTATATAACACACCTGTCTATATAACACACCTGTCTATATAACACACCTGTCTGTATAACACACCTGTCTATATAACACACCTGTCTATATAACACACCTGTCTGTATAACACACCTGTCTATATAACACACCTGTCTGTATAACACACCTGTCTGTATAACACACCTGTCTATATAACACACCTGTCTATATAACACACCTGTCTATATAACACACCTGTCTGTATAACACACCTGTCTATATAACACACCTGTCTATATAACACACCTGTCTGTATAACACACCTGTCTGTATAACACACCTGTCTATATAACACACCTGTCTATATAACACACCTGTATAACACACCTGTCTATATAACACACCTGTCTATATAACACACCTGTCTATATAACACACCTGTCTGTATAACACACCTGTCTGTATAACACACCTGTCTGTATAACACACCTGTCTATATAACACACCTGTCTATATAACACACCTGTCTATATAACACACCTGTCTGTCTATATAACACACCTGTCTATATAACACACCTGTCTATATAACACACCTGTCTATATAACACACCTGTCTATATAACACACCTGTCTATATAACACACCTGTCTATATAACACACCTGTCTATATAACACACCTGTCTCATATAACACACCTGTCTATATAACACACCTGTCATATATAACACACCTGTCTATATAACACACCTGTCTATATAACACACCTGTCTATATAACACACCTGTCTATATAACACACCTGTCTATATAACACACCTGTCTATATAACACACCTGTCTATATAACACACCTGTCTATATAACACACCTGTCTATATAACACACCTGTCTATATCTGTCTGTATAACACACCTGTCTATATAACACACCTGTCTAGTATAACACACCTGTCTGTATAACACACCTGTCTGTATAACACACCTGTCTGTATAACACACCTGTATAAGGTCCACCAGTGAATGTCAGAGTAAAAACCAAGCCATGAGGTCGGAAGGAATTGTCCGTAGAGATCTGAGACAGGATTGTGTCGAGGCACAGATCTGGGGAAGGGTACAAAAACATTTCTGCAGCATTGAAGGTCCCCAAGAACACAGTGGCCTCCATCATTCTTAAACGGAAGAAGTTTGGAACCACCAAGACTCTTCCTAGAGTTGCCCGCCCGGCCAAACTGAGCAGTCGGGGAGAAGGGCCTTTGTCAGGGAGGTGACCAAGAACCTGATGGTCACTCTGACAGAGCTCCTCTGTGGAGATGGGAGAACCTTCCAGAAGGACAACCATCTCTGTAGCCCCCAACCAATCAGGCCTTTATGGTAGAGTGGCCAGACGGAAACCACTCCTCAGTAAAAGGCACATGACAGTCTGCTTGGAGTTTGCCAAAACTGGTGATACAACAAAGTCCTTAGTAAAGGGTCTGAATGATATTTCCTTTTTTTCTTTTTTTATCAATGAGTAAAAATGTACATTTGTTTTGCTTTGTTTTTATGGGGTATTGATGAGGGAAAAGAACAATTTAATCAATTTTAGAATAAGGCTGTAACGTAACAAAGTGTAGAAAACAGTAAAGGGATCTGAATACATTCCGAAGGCGCTGTAACTTATATTTTTATTTTTTATTTCAAATTTTATGTCAAATCTTATGTTGCTCTTGTCTATAACTGTTCTGTACTTTGTCATGTGTTTGTGCCGCAGGAAGAGTAGCTGCTGCATGTGCAGTAGGTAATGAGGACCTTCATAAACTAAATTAATCCCCTCCCAGGTGATGCTAACGGAACACAACACAGAACCTGTGTTTGTTAAAGTTCCAGGAAGAAACATTCTACAGTTTCTAAAGATTCTACAGTTCTGAAGCATTCTACAGTTCTAAAACATTCTACAGTTCTAAAGCATTCTACAGTTCTAAAACATTCTACAGTTCTAAAGCATTCTACAGTTCTAAAGCATTCTACAGTTCTAAAGCATTCTACAGTTCTAAAACATTCTACAGTTCTAAAACATTCTACAGTTCTAAAACATTCCACAGTTCTAAAGCATTCTACAGTATTAAAGCATTCTACAGTTCTAAAACATTCTACAGTATTAAAAAACATTCTACAGTATTAAAACATTCTACAGTTCTAAAACATTCTACGGTTCTAAAGCATTCTACGGTTCTAAAGCATTCTACAGTTCTAAAACATTCTACAGTTCTAAAGCATTCTACAGTTCTAAAGCATTCTACAGTTCTAAAGCATTCTACAGTTCTAAAGCATTCTACAGTTCTAAAACATTCTACAGTATTAAAACATTCTACAGTATTAAAACATTCTACAGTTCTAAAACATTCTACAGTTCTAAAACATTCTACAGTTCTAAAACATTCTACAGTATTAAAACATTCTACAGTATTAAAACATTCTACAGTTCTAAAACATTCTACAGTATAACAGCATTCTACAGTTTTAAAGCATTCTACAGTTCTAAAGCATTCTACAGTTCTAAATCATTCTACAGTATTAAAGCATTCTACAGTTCTAAAGCATTCTACAGTTCTAAAACATTCTACAGTTCTAAAGCGTTCTACAGTTCTAAAGCATTCTACAGTTCTAAAGCATTCTACAGTTCTAAAGCATTCTACAGTATTAAAGCATTCTACAGTATTAAAGCATTCTACAGTTCTAAAGCATTCTACAGTTCTAAAGCATTCTACAGTTCTAAAGCATTCTACAGTATTAAAGCATTCTACAGTTCTAAAGCATTCTACAGTTCTAAAACATTCTACAGTTCTAAAGCATTCTACAGTTCTAAAACATTCTACAGTTCTAAAGCATTCTACAGTTCTAAAACATTCTACAGTTCTAAAGCATTCTACAGTTCTAAAGCATTCTACATTTCTAAATCATTCTACAGTATTAAAGCATTCTACATTTCTAAAGCATTCTACAGTATTAAAGCATTCTACAGTTCTAAAGCATTCTACAGTTCTAAAGCATTCTACAGTTCTAAAACATTCTACAGTTTTAAAGCGTTCTTTTAATAGTTTGGAATGAAATCGGTGAGTAAAATAACAGCAGGGTTCTTCTGCCTGCTCTGCGCCCTCAGAAAGCCTGGAGGAGTGTTTACACACCGACACACACGGCAGAGCTTTAATCAGCTCATTGTAGCACAGCCTCTGAGATCAATAACCTTCCCCACCCCCACCCCTCTCTTCCTTCTCTCTCCCGCTCCTGTTCTCTTTCACACCATCTTTGTTCCTGGGAATATTGTTATGTCCGCGGGGAATGAAACAAGCTCTAATCTTCCGTTTTTTAACTGTCCAAATAGAAACCTGGTGTCAGGAATGTTGTATCAATCTATAGAGAAACACAACAGGGCTTTTTGTTATTCCAGGGAATCCACAGCCTATATATACACACACACACACACACACACACACACACACAGACACACACACACACACACACACACACACACACACACACACACACACACACACACACACACACACACACACACACACAGACACAGACACACACACAGACACACACACACAGACACACACACAGACACACACACACACACACACACACACACACACACACACACACACACACACACACACACACACACACACACACACACACACACACACACACACACACACACACACACACACACACACACACACCATTTGTTATTTCAGCTAATGATACACCCATATGCTCCATGCCTGCTTTAGTGCATTAGTGGTGGTTGTTCACTAATTGGTTGTGTACTAGAAATTCAGCAGGTTATGACACACACACACACACACACACACACACACACACACACACACACACCCACTAGTGCTCAGCGATGAAATTAAATGTCGGTTATTTTTTGTTTTTTAACAAGTAATTGACCGACGTCGGTTAAATGATTTGAATTCCATTTGTTTTTGTTTTCTGTGAGCTTGATGTGTAGTTTCTGTAGAGATAAATCAGATCAGTCCTGAACTGTGCCGTGGAGTAGGGAGTTGTAGTTTCCAACAGGCCAATATTCAACATAGTTTATAGCAGAAAAAGTGGTATTTAACTACAATGACCATAATCCATTGCACTCCCGCTTAACCCTTTGACTCGTACGATCACATGTTTGTGATCATTGTTGAGTGGTCCCTGCAGCGAAACCGTCGCAAACATGTGATCTGGACGGAACATCAACAGAACGTTATGATGCCACAGAACGTTATGATGCCACAGAACGTTATGATGCAACAGAACGTTATGATGCAACAGAACGTTATGATGCAACAGAACGTTATGATGCAACAGAACGTTATGATGCAACAGAACGTTATGATGCCATGAGGGCGTTATGATGCCACAGAGCGTTATGATGCCACAGAACGTTATGATGCCACAGAGCGTTATGATGCAACGTTATGATGCAACAGAAGCGTTATGATGCAACAAACGTTATGATGCAACAGAACGTTATGATGCAACAGAACGTGTCTGAAACAGCGTTGTTGTCTGAAATGTTTTTCACTGCTGGGAAAGAAATGGTCTTATTCCTCAATTCCACTTTTTATTGTAAAAGATCAATTATTAAATATAAATATCATCAAACCAGTCTAAATAACAGGTTGTAAAAGATACATGTGAACTTCATCATGCAAGCATCAAACCAGTCTAAATAACAGGATGCTCTGACAACAACAACAACAACAACATAAATTGGTGACCTAACAGTTGGACTTGTTTACAATGTACCACATCTCTGGTGAGTAGATGGGAGAAGTGTGACATTGTTTAGAAAAACATAAATGCGTGTCAGCTAATCTAACAGCAGCTCTTTATGATGGCGGCCATGTTGGTTTATGTTTGACAACCGAAAACTTCCTAATCCCAGAATGCCATTCACTATGAGACGCAAATAAACAAAGTCAAAGATGGCTGCCTGAAAAAAATGTGAACTTAGCTTGGCCGCTTTTCATCATATTGCAAATCTTCAATGTTTATTACAGGAACCGGAACACATGACTTGACAAGTCGTTTACAGTTTTCTGTCAAATTACAAAGCAAGTAAAATGTTTTCCCCTCACAGATCATCACCCCAAATTACAAAGCCTACTGCCTAGCCTAACCATAGCGCTAAAGCTAAACAGGGTTGCCAGATTTTGGTGAAACCATTTTATAGGGGTTTGTGGGAGAGTTCGTTTCATTTGTAGGGGATTTCAAGTCCATGGAGGGTAGAAATGGGGGAAGGTATCGTGGGGGGATACGATGCAGGAAATATTACTATGAAGGGGGATTTATCATTAAATTGGGGGCAAACACAGGAGAAGATTATAAACTACGTAAAACTCCTTGAAATGGGGCGGTCTGAACTGGCAACCCTGAGTAACGATAGTTACATTCTAAGTCAGTCGAGGGAACCATCCCTTCATCTCGTTTTGTTATAACGTCTTTGGTCTGACAGACATTTACGTGACAACCAGAATGCGTTGTATGATGTCAACAAACATGGCGTCACACTGCTAGCATTTAGCTTAGAATTAGCTCTTTATGATCAGTACATGCCAAGAAAAAGGTATTGTACACACATCATATGTTTCCATTGCAATCTATGCAAGAATCGGGAAAGCATGATTTGTCACCAGTACTTGAAAACATGTGAATAAAACAGTAAATTCAGTACATTATGCTCATGACACACATACGGTGTGCTTAATGAAACTGGGTAACACTACTGCTGTGTTGTAGTAGTAGAGTCTACTACTTCTATGGTGTGCTACAGAAAACGACAACACTACTGCTGTGTTGTAGTAGTGTAGTCTACTACTACTATGGTGTGCTACAGTAGAAACGACAACACCATGCACAGATACTATAATGAGCATGTAATAAGGAACTTAGTTTGATAGGAACACACACGTCCAGTTATTATCATTTGTAAGGAAAACAACAATGAACAATGGTCCTAGGTGACCCTTTGGAGTAGATGTCTACCTCGTTTCCTAGGCGACCCATACAGAGTAGATGTCTGCACTGCGTTCCCCTGGGTGACCCATACAGAGTAGATGTCTACCTCGTTCCCCTGGGTGACCCATACAGAGTAGATGTCTACCTCGTTCCTAGGTGACCCATACAGAGTAGATGTCTACCTCGTTCCCTAGGTGACCCATACAGAGTAGATGTCTACCTCGTTCCCTAGGCGACCCATACAGAGTAGATGTCTACCTCGTTCCCTAGGTGACCCATACAGAGTAGATGTCTACCTCGTTCCCTAGGTGACCCATACAGAGTAGATGTCTACCTCGTTCCCTAGTCTAGGGGACTCATACAGAGTAGATGTCTACTTCGTTCCCTAGTCTAGGGGACTTATACAGAGTAGATGTCTACCTCGTTCCTAGTCTAGGTGACTCATACAGAGTAGATGTCTACCTCGTTCCCTAGTCTAGGGGACTCATACAGAGTAGATGTCTACCTCGTTCCTAGTCTAGGGGACTCATACAGAGTAGATGTCTACTCGTT